>NW_013667230.1:103128-108816 GCF_000517525.1 Limulus polyphemus | reverse complement strand
ATCCTGAAAAATATTTGGGGGTGCTTAACTTTTTTCCAGGTGTATAATTCCAGAATAACTCAATATGTTACAAATATCACTATTGCATAATAAAGAGTGAACTTGTTGAGAGAAATTGATACAAAGATACGGAAAAATATTAAATTAAAATACTTGAAGAGAGCACAAACTAAATGTTAGAACACGAGTATTGCTAAACGAGAAGTGATAGTTTGGTAGAATTGAATAGAGGGAGTCACACGTGTCAAGAGAGTATGTTGCATTCTTATTGGTGGAGGGTTGTCGCATGATGATTTGCATGAGAGATGCACTAAAATCAGTCAATTCCAACTGAGAGGAGATAAAAGACTTGTGCCATGCATAAAACGTTTTTTGCATATAGAGGGAAATACTGAACGAGAATAGCTATTTATGCGAGAAGAGGTAATGCACTGTATCAGAATTAATTTTTTTTGTGTTAACACTCTTGATTTTCACAGGAAAAACTTGTATGTGTTTAGTTAATTTTTAGCTTTTTTTTTTCTTGTTTTTTTTTCTCATTGCTTTCTATACAATAATCTCTACTGGTTTTATACACCCCCCCCCCCAGAATTCCTAAACTGTCATACTAAGTTCTATTCAGCCATGTGTTAAATAATACCTCTGACTGTGAAATTATGAAACCTGTCCAAGTTTCAAATGACCATGTAGAAGGTATCATTACAGCTTATCTACGGCAGCACTCATGTTTCTCTTAGTTTTAGCTAATTCCACATGTTTTAGAGCAAGGCAAGTAGAACACAAAGTTTTGGCTTGATTAAAGTTATAGCATTAGCCACATTGTCATCATCCAATCAAATGATTGATTTTAGATCTTATCACAATAAAAAAAAAATCGATATTGCATTCTATAAAAAAAGTTATGTCTACATGTATCATGATACTAGTTTTGTAACAGTCTTGAATTTCATGTTGGATACACACTTTAATTTTTACACACAGAACAACAATATTGCACCAACCAGGTTTCTATCAGTTTCAAACTATTGGGACTGAGGTTTTTTTCCTCCTTAGTTAATATTTGTAGCAAATAAACCCAGCTAACTTGAAATATAACTTACTATTATTACTCTCTAACACAATATACATTGGACCTCATGCATGTTTGCTTCATATCTATCTATATATATATTTATATATATATATATACACACACACACACACACAGTAGTTACAAACAGACCACTCTGCTTGGAGTTTACGTGTGTGTTTTTTATAGCAAAGTCAAAATGGGCTATCTGTTTTGTCCACTCAAGGGAATCAAACCTTTGACTGTAACAACGACTGTAGACTTACAGCTGTCCCACTGGGAGATGGGAGTTTAGGAATAGGAGATTGAGCTTGATTGAGTTACGTTTTGCATTTCTGTTAAGTGTAAAACCCTGGAATTTTATTTAAGACATCATTTAACAGATACAAGTTGCTTTAACCTTATAAATCATATATTACAATTTACATATATTTACAATTACAGCTTTAAATTTACAATTACCATAAATACCCGTGTATAGTGCACACTTTTTATTTTCCAAAATTTTTGGGCTCAAATGTGAGGTGCACACTTATATAAGGGAACAGTATTCTTGTAGTATTTTTTCAGGTACAATTTTCAGTACAAATGTTGTCTCAACATATTTGATATTCTGATGTAATCACTGTTTGTTGCTGTCAGATCACTGGAAGTCAAAAAAGAGGAATAAACAAAAGTTTGAACTTCTGACATTTATCTTTTAAGCTTGAAGTCATACATGTATAATGGGTTTGCTTTGTCAACCATAAGAACTGCAGTTTATATGCTGGTACTTGCTAATAATGATCAATCAAAATATAATTGGGAAATACTTATTTCAATTTTTGGGAACTTTTTGAACTGGGTCACAAGATGATTTTACCATCCTATGATACAATATACTTACAGTATCATTCAGTTGTAGTCACTCTACATGGCATTGTTTAAAAACATGTATACACAAATTCAGCCTTTGTTTTTTCATTAAGTAGTATAGTCAATAAGTTGGCAATTGCTTGTTTTTTACTCCATGAACCCAATTCTTGGGGTTGCTTTGTCCTTCCTCCTTTGCTTGTTATTAGGGTTTATACTGTTTTTCTTCTCTAACAGCTCCTCACTCACCCCCACACGCCTCACCCCCTCACATTCATGACTGTTTTGTCATAACTTGCAGACAACCTTCCTTTTCTTTTTAGATTCCCTATCTTAGGTATCTATTTGGCCTGCTACGAGATTCAGCCCTTTGCCTTCTATTTTTCTCTCTGGTTTTCCATTTTTACATTATATTTTTCTCACCACTCTCTCCTCCCTCCACCTTTTGTCTGAGGCACTTCATTATGTTCCAGGGTGATTTTCTGAAGAGGTTCATTCCCTTCTCTTTGACAGTTTAGCCTGTTCCACTTCAACCATGTCCCTCCTTACTTAGTTTCCCTGCTATTAGGACTCTTTGGGTTGAGTTGCATTCCTTTTTACTGTATACCTTCTTGTGGATGTGGTCTTTGTCAAGCTCCCTTTCTTCACCTGGAAGTCTTCGGTGGGGTTAATTTCTCAATGAAGACCTGGACTGAAGTTGCACAGCTTAAGTACTTGTTATTTTCCCAGGTTTTTCTTCTTTCTCAGTCTTGTCACGTGACTCCTGTTCCTCTTCTGAATCTGTCAACCCTTCCCCTTCCTATTCCAGGCCTCCCTCTTTTTTTTGTTCTCCCACTATTCATATCTGGTTCATCACTTTTCTTGTCAGAGGTTATTCTGTCATATCTGGCTTTCTTCTCTTTGCTCCTCTTCTCAATTCTTCTTCTCCTCTCTCTGACCCCATTTGACGTTTTTTTCATCCAGTTTGCAGATGGCCATCCCTTTTGTCCCATCCTCCATTTTCTACATCCATCAGATTCACGTTTTTCATTTCCTTGCTTTTTCCTTGGATATAGCATTGGCCCCTTTTATATTCATTTGTATCATGAGGGCCTTTGTTCATCTTCACTTTGAAAGTCATTCTTAACCTGATGTTGACCAAAGCAGGTTGAAACATTGTTAGTTGTTTTAAGCTTTAAATAAGTTTTTAATACCCATATCAACCACTTTTACTATACATTTACCTCAAGTGGGTTCATTGACATCATGACTTAGACCATCTATTCACAAAAACAAAAGCCTTTGAAGATGCACAGGGTCTAATAAATTCAATGCTCAGTCTCTGGCCAAAGAACAGACCAGAGATCCATAGTTCAGTTTAAACTGAATAAGGGCATGACAAATTCTGAGCATAGAACACCCATGATCTCCTAAAGATATGGAAGAGAGGATGTTCAATGCCCTTGTACATTTAATTTTAAGCTGCTTTGTATGTATAATACAAGTAACTTTACAGTCAATGTGAAGCCTTTACAAAATTGTCTCAGAAATCACAGGAAGTTATGCATCTCCTAGATGGAGTGCAGGTACAGGTCCAGCAGAAATGCATGTAAATGATTTTAGATGATAAAAATTTGAAACTATTTGTAGTGATATACTTACACAACTTACAGTTTGAAGCTTCATCTCAATGTGCCTCATATTCAATGATCAACAGGAAATATTACAGTCATCAACAGAGAGGCTCTTTGTAATTGATCCTGGAAGACTTTCAGTGATGGCATTTATCTCAATGTTAAAAAATTTGGCACTTAAGACAACTATGAGGTGCTCCTGTTGGAAGAATTGGAATAATTCTGAACCTACATGGACCCAGAATGACCTCTTTTCTAAACAACTACAGATAAAAATTGTTAATTGGCCATATGAATAGAGATCCTGTAATATACCAAACCTTCATGTGGTTTCATAGGGCTTCATTAGATCAAAAAAGATCCTCCCTTTTGAGAAAAGCTTCCCTGTTCGACATTTCTAGTTGAATCGGGTGATCCATAATGAAGTACTGTGGGCAGAAATGGAAACAAGATTTCCTTAAAGGAACCAAATAATATAAACATTAACCATCCACTCCAGAACCTTATACACATGACTAGTTCAAGCAATAGGTCTTATAATTAGAATGAATCTTGGTATCTTCCACAGGCTTAAAAAAAGGGATGACAATAGTCTGACATCATAAATCTAGAAACTCCTCCTTCGCCTAATAAATCCAGTTAAAAAAACCAATGATCAAGAAAGCAGGAGAGGGATGGCACAGCAGTTCATAATGAATGCTTGAAGTAAAATTAATCCTACAACAACTTCTGGCTTTGATATCTGATCTGTGGGGCACAAGCAGGATATCTATATGCCTTTTGGAACTCCACCATGACAAAGACAACTTGGAAAATGAATCAAAGGAGAGTTTTATGCATGGTATGGACAAATGTCTGAACAATACAATTAATAATTGCCTCTTGCAGATATTAAACCTATGAGCACAGCATTGTTCCACGGCACATCACAATTTGTTACACAGTTACGTCCAAAGATTTAATTACACAAATTTATGTCAATAACATTGGCACCAGAATTTATAATTCAAACTTTCATATTATCTAAGTTTTATGGGAAATGACATACATGCATTCTCAGTTTTTCCACTTTTAGTTTTTACAAATTCCATAGTATAGCTTCTACAGTGTCTAGCTTTTATACACAGTCTTATAACCAAAATAAGGAACTTGTATTTTCTAGTTCACATTTGTAACTATCCTTCTGAACTTGGCAACAACAGACATTTGTTGAGAGGAAGTGATTGGTGTGTGTGTAAGCAAGGTTGTTGCTAATAGCGTAACAGTTTTTTTTAACCCTATATATTTATGGTTTGGTTAGAAAGTCAGGGTCTGATTTTCTATTTGATGATTCTGTAATCAAACAAAATTGAAAGCTATAAAAATTATGGTTTGCCTGAGCAATGACAATTTTATAATGAGTAATTTATGTTGAATTTCGTACTAATTGGAGGGGTGGTGAAAAAAAATAGAGACGATGGGATGCCTACAGATATGTTGTCACTTTTCTTACCTAGGGGAAATTCAGGATTTTTTTAAATATTGCCTTATAAAATTCAAATCTTAAGACTTATATACTATTACAATATGGATTTTTAGCTACGATTTTATGCTATAATAATTGGTATAACATAAACAAAAAGTAGTTTAATAAACTTTTGAATGTAAGCCACTAAAACCTTGTGACATGCGCAGTAAATGATGCCCAGGCAGATAGTGTTGATAAAGAAAATTTAGAAATTTCATGCTTCACAAAACTAGACCCACCAAGCATCAATACAGACCACAAGTGCTTATATAATGCTACATTGATAATTCAACTTATGTAATGTTAAAACAAGATGTTTTTTAATTTTGCGCAAAGCTACACGAGGGCTATCTGCGCTAGCCGTCCCTAATTTAGCAGTGTAAGACTAGAGGGAAGGCAGCTAGTCATCACCACCGCCAACTCTTTTACCAACGAATAGTGGGATTGACCGTCACATTATAACGCCCCCACGGCTGAAAGGGCAAGCGTGTTTGGTGTGACGGGGATTCGAACCCGCGACCCACAGACCCTAATTTAGCAGTGTAAGACTAGAAGGAAGGCAGCTAGTCATCACCACCCACCGCCAACTCTTTTACCAACGAATAGTGGGATTGACCGTCACATTATAACGCCCCCACGGCTGAAAG
>NW_013667230.1:93115-103018 GCF_000517525.1 Limulus polyphemus | reverse complement strand
GGGGATTCGAACCTGCGACCCACAGATTGCGAGTTGAGCTCCCTAACCAACTGGCCATGCCGGGCCATTAAAACAAGACTCCCACTTTAAGCTAGTTTAGATATAAGGGCTGGAATAAAAATACCTATGCACAATTTATTATTCGTGAAACACCAAATCCAAATAAAATTTTAATATAACACTATTCAAGTGTTGTATTTAACAAAGTAGGAAACAGTGACTAAACTAAAAGAAAATGTTCTTATTTGCACCAAACTCTTCATTGTGGTTTTACAGCTATTTGAAATTAACATAATTTTATATCAAAGAAAATCAAAATTCTCCATGACTTTAATGGCCATAAAGGGAAAATCTACCAAAGACAAACTTTTTTCACATTGGAAGTAAATGCTTAGTTAATATCCTAAACTGATAAAGTTGGTAACAATTACCAGCCTATTCACAAACAGATAAACAAATGTCTGCAAATAGTATTGTAAGTCTATTTTCCTTTTAAATTAATCTAAAGTGTGGTATTACTGATAATACTTTTTTTTGTGTATGTGTTACATGAATACTGGTCTGTCAAAAGGTGATTGTAAGAATTTCTAATGTTTGCACAAGGTTCCTACAGCTTGAGGAAGTGGGAAAACAATAACTTTTAGTGGCTTTGATTAGTGTACTACATTTTGATAGAACAAAGGATTCCTGAAACCAACAGAAATTATGTACTTATAGTCATAAATCATTACAATGTAAACATATTCCAAAATAATTACTTTTAATGAAAATGTCATTTTTACTGAATTTTAAGGGTTTTAGAAACAACAATTTCAAAGTTAATGACTTTTAATAATATGCAGGAATCATGTTGCAAAAAAAGTATTTTTTTGTCTCACCATATGGACTGAAATACAAAACTCACTTGAACTAGTACTAATTTCTGTATCCAGATCACTTTCTTCTTCCTGTTTCAAAATTTCTGGTACAATAATGGTATGGTTATTTTCTTGTTTTAACTGCTCATCATACTCGTCTTCACTTGAAGATGACAAACATGGTGGTTCCTTCTTTATTTTCCTTGATCTCATTGGTGTTATCTAAAACAAGGGATGATGTATTGCAATTACATAAACCCGCATCAATAAATAGTGAAGAGAGAATATCTTATAAACAAAATACTTCAGTAATATTTTATAAACCTATTTCTACTCTATTGAACACAAATGTCAGGCCTTGATTTTAAATGTCCTCTCATTAATCTAAATATTTACTTAATAAGCCAATGCATAAGTAACACAATGGAGCACTTTAATTGTCTAGGTCCTTATAAACATAATTAAACATATATAAAACTGTATGTATATTACAGCCATAAGTAAACAACTTTCAGCACCTCATGATTAAATATGAATACACACTTTATGAACCATTCACTTTTTTCTTTATGAAAACAAAATTTCAAATCTGTTAGCTTTATCTAGTTGGCAAATAATAGTAGAATGAGACATCCATCTGCAATTTTATTATTACGAATTGGTTATAAACATGTCTGTCACCCATGTAAAGTCTGAGAGAGGGGAGGAGTTTCTCTGGTGGGTTTGACAAAGAAAGTAGGAGATTCAAATTTTAACTTTTTACTAGTAATTCTAATTGGTTTTAAACTGCAACAGCCAAATTTTGATATTAGAAAATTCTCAAGTAGAGAGATCAGAGCTCAGATGTGTCATGTGACATAGAAATTGAAAATTGAGGATTTTTTATATTTCTTTTTGAAATTAACACTGATTTATTATGAACATGTTAAGACAGCTGCCCCTCAAAGAGGTTTTGCATCCACTCAGACTGACCGGCTGCTTCCATCTCTGTCAGGCAATTAAATTTTGAAAGACTTTCTAACCATACTTACTAATTAAAGGAAATATATGCACATGCACATATATACATAACAAGACTGAATCTTTTGATTTTTTATGCTGATACACATTAATGTTAAAACATTATAAATCTCAGCACTTCATACAGTAACTTTGATAAGACATACAGGCCTGCAATTATCTTTCTTTAGTTTTAAAGTTACAGTATAACATTTACAATTCATCAGTGATATTTCTGAACTCAAACTAATATTATAAATAAATGAAGCAAACTTTCTACTACTACTGCACCTTTGGTGTCTTAATATTTTCATCTTTGTCTGGTGTAATATAGATATGATTTTCAATTTGCTTCCTTCTTTGTTTTCTATAATCTGCAGTGTAAGTCAGAGAATTTCCTATCAAGGCAGGTTCTGGAAGACTTACACGTAGTAACTCTTCTCTTGTGTCTGAAGAACAACAAAAAAAAAATTACAGTTATTTAGTATTCCAGAATATTGATAGTGATAACTAATAATGTACACTTACCAGTCTAGAGAACATACAGCTTATAAACTGCATCAACATTGCATCTACAAAAACTGATAAATGTAAAAATAAAATATCATTTCGTATAAAATTATAACTTCCTATAGACCAAACAATATACTGAGGCTCAAATCATTTAACTTTAACTTTAAAATGGGCATAAACTCCTGCAAAAATCACAGTCTTGAGTTTTTGTCACTTATATTAACCTTTTATATACACTGTAAGACCTAAGGGTAAGTCATACAATATACAACAGATTACAAAATAAGTTAAATGACAATATTAACAAATGAAATTTAAAAATAGGTTGGTTTTAAAATTTATGAAACTTGATACAATCAAAATGATGAAGAAACATATCATCAAGTAAATATTTTACTTTCATAAATAAGTAACACATTACCCTTCAAAAATTAGGAATATACATCAACTTTTAGAACATTTCCTATTTAATACTAATAGCTGGTTTTGAAAAAATATATGGAACTGAAGTTTTTTTATTCACTACTTATGCCTGTTGGCATCATAGGAAGATGTAATCTTTCTCCTGGGCAAGGTGGGTAGCCTCCATTTCTTTCTTGGCCTCCCACTTCCTCTGTTTCTTGAGAGTTGGCTGTTAGAGATACTTACTGCTAGTTATGTGTGTTAGGTGGCCAAACTATTCAACTACTTGGTTTTCTACATGTTGTGGAACTGGTTTTACTCTGACCACATCTTTGATAACTTAAATCCTGATTTTATCTTTTTGTTTTCTGTTTACTGCTCTGTGCAGACATCTTGTTTCGCCTGTGATGATGATCTTTCATTTCCTTTATTGATGGTCCACATCTGGAATCAGTAACAAAGGGTTGAAATGAAGATTATACTTGTGAGTTTATGTTTAGTGTCTATCAATATTGCTGGATGTTTCAAGATTGGGGTAAAACTGGTAGCTAACAATGTTTTCTGACATCATGTTTCTATCTCATAATCCAACCTTCCATCTTCTGTGAAGACATTGCCAAGGTACATGAATTACTTGATCTGTTTACACTTTCATTGACTTGGATGTTGAGGGGTTTGGGAAATCAGATGATAGTCATTGTTTCTGATTTTGTTGCATTGATCCTTATTCAATATATGTAACAGGTTTCATTAAGTCAGCTAATATGTTTATAGAACCTGTTGCTGTCCTTGTGGAAGAGATTTTGATCATCTGTGAAGAGAAGTTAATTGTTTTATTCTGCAATGGGATTAGCTTCTTTGCTTATTCTATTAATGTAGACAATTAACAATAGCAGAGACAACATGCATCCTTGTCTCACTTCTGTTGTTATTTGGAGCCACTCTACCCATGTCCACATTTTGTTCTGACTGCATACTTACCATCGCTTTATGGAACTTTAATGTTGTTGAGTAACTGTCCCTTGATACCATAATCCTCCAGCACTGCCCATGGCTTTTCCCAATCCACTAAATCAAATGCCTTCTCTTGATTGATAATCTCATGTTCAGGTCTTAGTTGAACCCAGTAGTTCCCCACACAGATTCTGTACCACAAATATAGCATCTTTACATCCTCTGCCCTTCCTAAACCAAAAGTGAGTATAACTGAGCTGTTATTTGGCTAAAGATTATGGGCAATTCCACAGTAACAGAATTACAAATCAGCTTTTACAGCTTTGAAGGCCTTCCATAAATACTTGTATATAATGATCCCTGAAGTGTTATGTGTATACACTGTTCCTCATAATTCTTATGTAAGATTCAGAGATCTCTACTAGGTTGTTAGGGTATATCTTTAAGTACAAACTTTGGTAATGGAATTGCAAATTGAAAGATATACTGTTTCAAGTCATCTCATACATTATTAAAATACTGTGAAGTTAGTAGAAGTTGAGAGCTATTATCAATACAACTTTACTGAAATACCAATGTTCAATAATAAGAGAAGTCTTATTTCCCAAAAACTTTTTATATGTTTCTAATACATATTATTTTATGTGGTAACAGAATTACTTCCTTATTGAGGGAACTAACCTGAATTTTCTCCAAGCAATATATGAAAAGCACAACAGGTATCCTATATCCAAATTTAATGACTCTTTTTACTAGACAAGCAGTTTGAACAGCAAACAGTTATTTGTTTAAAACAAATTAAAATAAGAAACTACAGTTCAATAACAAATTGCAAGTTCACATATTTTCATAAAGTTTGGAATTATGTTACATCATCACCTCTTAGTTTGAGAAAACTTTATTTTGAAGATGACAGATGGTTTGGTTGTTTCTTTCAAATGATAGAAATTTTGCATAGTATCAGTTACATTTATATCACTGGATCCTTCAACTGATTTAATTCTCGGCTATAATGATGATGAACTAGAATCTTAGCTTTTCTGGCTCATCATGTTGTTGGACTTCTAGTGGTCTTCCAATGAACCAGTATGCCCTATATACTGTTTGGCCAATATATGGCTTGTCACTTCCTTATCTGAATTCCTAATTGCAGGTTGGGCTCATTCAGAAAAGCATGGGGTTGTTAGCAGTTTTATTTATTCAATTTTTAAATAAAAAAATTTTAAATCAATAATTATATTTTGGCTTGATTTTAGCACGCTTCCACTGAAACTGTTAGTTTTTTTGTTGTTGAAATACTGACAAAAGGAAAGGCAACTGGTCGGCCACACCCACTGCCAACTTTTTCTTATACATAGATTAGTTTGAGGAACACTGCGCTAATCAATTAATTAAATGTAATATATTAACAAAGACCATTGATTAACAACTAACACTAATCATCCAGCTCTATTTATGGGCTTCCTTCATAGTTATTTTTATATAGAAAAAAAAAATTAAAAATCAGAAATGCTTTACAGCAATAAATTTTGTGAAAAAATTATTTGTAAATGTTTTGGCCTCCAACAGTTACTAATGAATGATGTAAAACTTGTTTGAAGACTTCAAATGTTTCCAAAGAGTAGTTTCACTGTAACCAGCTAGTTATTGTTGGTAATGCTAGAAATGAAATACAGGGTTGGGTACATTAAATTAAAATGATTTTGAATGTGCAAATCAATAAGTCACATTATAACCACACCCAATGCATTAGAACTACATTTTGACATTGTTTGGTATTTTGTAGGTAGTGGAATGACACTGAAATCTGATCACTTTTGAGAAGGGTAGGTAAAAGACCTTTGTGATGAAAAATTATCATTCACTCGGACCATAAAGATTTTTTCTGATCAGAGATTTAGAATTTCCAAGACAGGAATATCCCTTGTACTTAATGGCATTGGAAAACAAAGGAATGTGGATTAACTTGGGACTCAGGACCACTAGAATGACCTGAAATAAATCATACTCCAACTGTAGTAATTAAGGTGCAGCATTTAGTAACAGGTAAAAAAAAACACAGATCAGAGGCAAAATTTCTTACATGTGTTCCAGTCAACAGTACACAACATGATCAAGAAGGATCTCCATCAGTAAAAGCAACACCAGTCATGTGTACATAAGTGTCTTCCATGACATTTCAGTTCAACCATCACATACCTCAAGCAGCTAGAAAATGCAATGGGTTACCATGTTATTCCATACTATGAAATGCCAGTCAAGTCACCAGATGCAGCACCTATGGATTTAAGACTATTGAAATAGGTGCTTTGAAACTGTTGTCCTCATACACTAGATGAAGTATTTACAGCAACAGAGAAGAAGGATGTGCTTTAAACATGACAGTTTTACAATGGAGTCATTTGCAAGAAAAACTATGCTACAGGGCTATTGTCAACATTTAAGCATCAGATACAGCATGATCAGACCTAGAGACACTAACTGTAATAACATGGCAAGGCTTCTAAGTAATTTTTTCTCTATTATCGTTCAACTGGCATCACTAGGGTAAAACATGTCCTGACCAGTCAAAGCAAATTTTCTTAAGTTGTAGGTGTAGTCTGGTCTATGCTTCAGGGATATTAACAATGACTGCAAAGCTGCTGTAGAATCAAACTTAAATTTTGTGGAGCCTCACATTTCAGATCTCTCCCTCCCCCTTCAAATACAAAAAACAAAATTGAATGAAACATTAAATACAATGAAGAGAAAAACAGTGATGCAAGTGGTAAAAATATTTCATTTAATTATCTTTTGGACTCAGTTATGCTCCTATTCCTGTATGGAAAGGAGGTCTGAACCAGCTGTAACGTGTAAAATGTTGAAGACAGCCATAAAGGATCTTTTCTTTTAAAATATCATAATCAATTTAAAACTCATAACAGTTCTTTCAATAAGCCCTTTTCATCAGTATGACTATTAAACATTTCATCAAACTCTCTGGCCTAAAATACCAGTACTTGATATAACTTGATTCCAGAGGTCACTTAAAGATTCTGGTTCTAATGGTTAGCTTCACAAGTGAAGGAAAAAATGTTTTCAGAAATAACAGAAAGTATTGGTAATTCTTATTTCTTATTGCTAATCTGCTATTGGGAGTGACCAGCAAAAATAAAGTGTCAATAACTGGACTTAGATTTCAGATTTCAAAAACTCTTAAGCTTTTCAGGGTGGAAAACGCCCTCATCTCAGACTCTACAATATCCATTCATTTAGATTCATCCTTTTCTGAAAATCCTGAATCTACCCCTGTAGGATTTTATTTGAATTGGTAGCTTGGCACTAAAATGGCAATAATGAGTCATCACACAAAATTATCAATCCTCTGTGAGTACCATGGCAATAACTAACTAAAGCCTAGCATGGAAATTCCTTCTGCTAAGCTTTAGGCATTTATACACATTTTAAATGTGTGACTGTAACAAAGGAAGTAATAATTTACAAAATATTATCATATCCCTGTATAATTAGAAATTGTGAAATATGAATTAACCTTTTAAGTATTTAATATTGTTACTAACACTAAATTTGCTTACACTGTGAGATGTCAATGCATGTCACACATTATACATTCTAACATATTTGGAGAAATTGCCCAACACTGCAACAACAGTTAATTTCAAGCAATTCATTAGATTATGAGATTGGTATAAGTTGAAATGTTAGACAGTTTTAACAACTTAATTAACTGCATTAGCTTGTCACTACCATATAACAAAATAGCATTGCAATATGAACAATCTATGGTGTACATATTAAAATAAGTAGAAATATATGCTTTCGATGAGAGTTATAACTTTACTTAGGAAATAAAGGAGTAAATTAGTTTAAAAGAGCTAGAAGTATTAAATCACGCTTATTATTGTCAGAATAGTTAATTCAATATTACTGAAATCAGGTTAATAAAATTATATGTGAATCTATAAAGTCAGGATTCATGCAAATAGTGAGATAAAATATTAATACAACACAAAAGGATGTATTAATTTCCAATAAAAAAACTGCATACCATAGGATTTTTAATATGTAAAGGTAATAAATATATAGAAGATCAAAGTATAATTTATGAATTCAACTTGTAATTTGGTAATGATTTTAGTTTATTAATTAAACATCATACAAATTTAAAAATCTATGCTTACCTGCAACTGCCAATACTTTTGCTGGAAGTGTCTCCTCTTCATCTTCATGAAATTCTTCGCCATCTACTCTGAGACAAACTTTAGGTCTGAGAAGGCCCATCTCATTGATCTCTCCACATTCATCATCGTTATTAACAATATTGTCAATAGGCCCAACGTCACTGTCGCCTCTTTCTTCTAGTTCGACTGTCCACTTCACTTTAACATTTGCATCAATATCAATTGTTGGATTTTTTTCTTGTTCATAACCCACAACAGAAGTACTGTGACATACTTCAACCGTGTTTTTCTGGTAAAAATAAAGTAATACGTACTTCATTATTTCTTGAGCAAAAGAAAACTTTTTTCATAGATAAACCTATCATGAAAAAGAAAATAGGATTATGGAGTTTTTGTAACCACGTAAGTAATACGCCACCTATACCACACTACTCCTTTGTTCATAATTACATTCACTCACACACAAAATTCAGCTAAAATAGCATTTTAATGTGAACAATCTGAGGTGTAGAAATTAAAATGAGTAGAAGTATGTGTTTTCGATGGGAGTTATAACTTTACTCAGGAACTAAATGAGCAAAGTGAATTAGTTCGAAATTATGAAAAGAGATAAAAATTATCAAATCATTCTTATTATTGTCAGATTGATTAATTCAATATTATTGAAATCACGTTAACAAAATTATAAGTAAGTCTAAAAGTAACAAGTTTCATGGAAGTCGTCGTTGTTATTATCACATGATAAGCCAATATAACAAACCTCACGCGCCTAATAAATTTCGTTTATTTATATTAACCACACATGAACAATGTTCAAGAAAATAAAATTATGTGAGATAATTAATAAGTTGTTGTAATTTACTGTTCACGAATCCCCTATACACCTAACTGTCAGTAAAGTGATTCAAATCATCAACAAGCAACTAAGAGAATCAAGAAAAAAGACCAATCATCTCTAACGTAACGTTTTCAGTTGTGCAAACAAATACGTTTATTTATATCATCTATTGCAGTGTTTCTTAACCACAGGTCCGCAGCTAGGCCGGCACTGGTTCGTCACAAACACTTTGCTGGTCCCTAGAATTTCGCGAAAAAAACAACAACTTGAAACAAAAATTGGCAGAATTTTCCTAAGTAAATCATAGTGTTTTTTTCGCTGTCCTTGCATTTTAGCGGTCTGCGACAGTTCAGGGTCGCATCGAGGCGGTCACTGATATTGAAGTGATTGAGAAACGCTGGTGGATCTTTTTTAAGGCTGTGTTGCGTTATGTATTTACCGACTTTTGTGTCTTTAAAAAGAAGTAACTGCATTCGTGTGTATGAAATAAAGAGACTTGGTGTAATGTAAAATACAAGTAAACAACATTTATTACTTCAAAAACATAAACACAGTGTGGTACTTGCTTTATAGCCAGGTGATGGACACTTCTATTGGATCAGGTGACTTTCTTTCTAAACTAATTAACATGAGATCATCTATCAGACTATTTAAATTCAACGTGCCTTACATTGTAGGTAATTAGAACTACCATTGAAGGACATTGCTGTCTATTTTCTTCCACAAAGTTCAACATTACACTCATGCCTCACATTATCTCCAGAGAATAAAAAGGAACAAAGCACTTAAAATGACAATAACTTAACAACTTTCTTGGTAACATGTTAAGTGGAAACTACACATGATAAGAAATAGATGATAAAGTTAGAATAATACTATATCACCATAAGAAGGTAAAAACTTATGTTATATACCACACTTTCCTCCCTTTCATAATTCACGCTTGTCCTCAAACTAACAATTGATTTAGCCTTAAAACTGCTAAAAGTTAAACTCAAGTTCTTTTCATGGAGTACTAATAATGGCTGAAGACGGCTTGAATGGGTAATGAAGAATAAGTTTAATATAACAGCAAATGTACAACGTTTCGACAAGGTTTTGTCATCATCAGGTACAAGTAATTTACACTGACACGGATATATATATATATATATATACA
>NW_013667230.1:83239-92621 GCF_000517525.1 Limulus polyphemus | reverse complement strand
GTAACGATTTTAATTTAGGGCCAGGTTTTGTGAGAATTTGGCGTTGACAGGAATATTGTGTTTAATGGCTAGTTTAGTCCAAGTTTCGCAACAGTTCCGGTCATGTGACTTCTTTGTTCAATACTGTATATATCTATCCGTGTCAGTGTAAATTACTTGTACCTGATAATGACAAAACCTTGTAGAAACGTTGTACATTTGCTGTTATATTAAAGTTTTTCTTCATTACCCATTCAAGCCGTCTTCAGCCATTATTAGTCTCAAAGTGGGTTCCTCGTCACCGAATTTTTTCATGGAGTACGTACGCAGGAAAGAGGCGGGGGGGGGGGGGAAGAGTCGAGGCGGTTCAGTCAAACTCCTTATTTTTGTGATGTCAAAATTAAAATAAACAGTCATAATATAAAATGATAATATCAAATATAGAGCATAATATTATATTATAAAAATACCTTTCAACGATACAAATAAAAAAATGAAATTAAGCAGCATAAAATAACCATTTAATACTGAACAAAAATAAAACATACTGAAATTCACGAGTAAGTTCCATCACCAAGTTGTAGACATTTTAAATTTCCTTTCACCATTCAAGTGGAAAAAGTACTTCACTCTGACTATATTACAATGATTCAATCATCTCACAATCTGCAACTCTCTATTCTTAAATTCCTTGCCTTGTCAAACTTTCTTATTTGTTACCAATACCCCAATAGTCACAAGCCCAGCTTGGTAAGCCACACCAATAGATCTACTTCCAGCAAACTTGGTATCAGTGCAAGACACTTCCTCTGGTCTGTTAGTTTCCTGTCCTGGAGATGCAAAAACTGTAGTGACTTCTTCTCCAAATCTATATCTTTCATGACAAAAAAATCAGTTGAAATCTGCACATTAGGGGATCCTACCATCAAAATAACCTCCTTTACAAGCTCAAAGGCAGCTGCTCTCAGGCCAAAATATCTTACTTTTTTAAAATTCTTTCTGGACAAAAAACAGCTTATTTCTTGTGTGGGCTGTAAAACCACGTTACATAGCACTGATGCACTAGACTTTATATGTAGTAAACCATGAAATACCACTTGCACACATAGAAGTACTATGATTTCCTTTCCCACATACACTTGTGCATTCACCATTCCTGGATCTGATCTGACTAGCATTCATTGATTCTCCTACACAACATCAGTTCAAATGTTGCACTGCAAAAATGATAAGCTTAACAGTACACCCAGTTCAAGAATACCAATGCCAAAACCAAGGTTGGTGATGATTATCTTTGTCCAATGTGTGACATATTTTAGACACAGAGAGTTACCTCTTTATTCACTGGCCTGATTGATGATTTTTTTTGAGAGCCTTATATATACATGAGAGATGCTTGTGTTCTGGCTGCTCACGTATAAACTAGGAATTCTATTTCTCATCCTTGTACTCTGGCAAGCACATAACAATACCCATTGAGCCCTGAGAAAGTTGTGCTAGCCATCAAACCTTTAAATGCAACCTATCTATTGCACTCCTTTAATCTATGGAAAGACCCAACTTGGGCTCTGTTGGTTTCTTGTAACTGTAGTGGTATTTTTTACAACCTGAGGTTGGCTCTCCTGCACCGGCTGAGCTGTCAGTCAAAACTTATAGTCTTGTTTACCTTGCTCCTCAGAGTAGTATGAGAAATTAACATTCTCTCCACAAAAGTGTTTCACTCTTCCCTTCCAAGATGACATCATTGACATAAGATATAGCATTTAAACCATAAGAGAATTTGGATAATCCTGCTCATTCCCTGGATACCAGCATGGTTGCATCACAATGCCAAGATTCGTGTATTTGGTTAATCCCTGGCTTGGCTCAAACCTTGTGCTTTATGGGTGTTTGGGTAGGATGGTCTGAGTTGAATCCAGTGCTTTGAAATCACCACTGGGTTATCCTTCTGAAACTAGTTTACAAGGTCATCCTTGCAATCTACTGAGGATATTGCAGGGTAAAATTTACCACATAAGCAGGCAACCTTTCTATAGAGTCCTATTCTGAACATTAAACTCTACTGGATGGATTTCTATATTTTCTTCCCGGTGTCACATCCAGTGCAACACAGTAATGCTTGTTTCACAATCCCAAAGTTGTGCCTCACTCAAATGGGCGATGGAGTATAGAGCCAGACTATTCTAAAGTCAAACCCAGGTGTTACATAGGCTACTTTAGAGTCCAGTTGTTCCTTCACTGCACGCTTAAATTTTGGGGGTGATTTGCTTCATCTTGCTCATGGGGAAAGTAGTCATAGCCAAAACATCTCCCTTATAACCTTTCAGCCATCACTTGAAAAAAAAGATGTCCTTGATGTTATGGGCATAGTACTGTAGGCAGTCTCAGACATCCCTGGTTCAGAATAGCAGAGCAATGAGTTGCTCTCTGCATCTCATTCATTGGTTCTATATTACTTCCATGATCAAAATTGCTTTGGAAGTATACAACTTGGCTTGGAAAGGCTCATCACTCTGTATGGTTCACCTAATTCCTCATTTTGTGCCCACTGTCAGCTCTGTTGGTGAGAAAACTTAGTATTCTCAGGTGGTTTCAACCACAGCTGGGGTTGGGTTATTCTGGCTAGAAAAGGTCTGCGAGTCCTATACAGACTACCCTCATCCAGTCTCAGATTCACCAGATACCACTCCATTGTGATGATCCTCAGTCATCAGTACTTTTCTCATGCTGAGTTGATCCTCAAGGGAAAGGAATGAACAGCCATTTTGAGTGCACTACTTTTTGGTGGCTCTTCTTTCTGAGTCATCAGCTGTAACTAAATAGAAGTCATAGACCTTTTCAGCATTAGAAAAAGAGTAATGTACAAGACAGGACTTCTCTAGAGCTGACAGCTATTTCATACAACTGCCTCCCTTCCAGTGATTGGCTCTTCCTCTTGGTTATAAGTCCTTCTAGTTGTGGAAAATAAAACTTCTATAACTTAAGGCCTTTTTAAGCTTATATTGCAGAACAGTAGGAGTAAAGGGCAATACACATATCAGTATAAATAGGCAAACTCTACAGTAAAATATTTTAGTCATAGCACAAATTAACTCTTCCTATCCATTCTGAGTTATATTCAGGTAAAATTAGGTTAACCTTAAATCCAATGAATAGGCCCACTTAATAACAGGATGTTCCAAAAGTTTTATGTAAAACTGACATAAAAATCAAGCTTATATGTAGTTGTTAAAAAAATTACACCAAGTATCTTTGAGTCATAATAGACAACTGTCAAACAGTGTTTCATTAAAACATTCAAGTGGCAATTGTGCATGTAGAAAAAATAAAATTATCATTAAAATGTTTATATATATGAATTAATTATTATAAAATTAAATATGAACGATTTATGTGTGTGTGTGTATATATATATATATATATATATGTATACATAAGAAAAGCAATAAACTCATAAGTTATTTCTCAAAAGCCATTTAAAATTGAAGAATTTTTTTATATTTCCATTAAATATATTAGAAAGAAAACATAATGGAGGAATATGTGAGCAAACAATATAACCCAATAAAATGTTATGCATACTTATTCTTTTATAACTGAATATATAAACATTTTTGGAAATGTCACATAAAACAAGTAATTGCATCTTGTCAATTTATCATTAGTAAAATATATTGTAACAAAAATAAGTAAATAAACTGTCAAACACACTAGTACTTTGTATTTGTTTCAAACTGAGCAATGCCCTTGTTTTTAATGTTACCATAAGTTTATCAATGTATGATGTGAATTGTTCTGTATTAATTCCCACAATTAAGCCAATATGTTTGATTGCTGTTTGACCTTCTCAGTTTTCATATAAACCTATAGAGCCTTATCAATATCCATAATGAGACTTATGAGTGTTTCATAGGCTTCTTTTTCAAACCAGGTATCATTTCACAACATTAGGTGCATACTTGGGATCAATATCTTACTGGAAGATGAATCGAAGCCCAACAGGTCTTGTGCCTGAGGGAATTGCATGATGGGACTAGGATAAGAATTTGTTGTACCTGTCAGCAGTCTGGGTGCCATCAATTTTGTGTAGGTCTCCAATACAACGAACTGAAATGCAGCCAACACTTGCATTGCTCTTAGTATGCTTTACTACAGTTGTTGTACATTTACTTTGATGCTATTCTCCTTTCTTCCACCCAACAAACTATCACTGATTGTTGGCAGACAATTTTAATTTGGATTCATCTGTAAATATTATTTTCTAGCTTTGCTCATCCCAACAAACAAAAATTTCATCTCAATCTATTGCACAGAGTAGCCTTCACGAACAAATCTTTGATCTTTACACATCTGACATTAGGCATTTCTGTCCTGGGAACCATGGCTGCATGCATTAATTCACCACACAGCTGCTGAGAACAGTATGACTGCTTATACTTTTATAAGCATTATACTGCATGTCACTGTTGACTGGGTGAATAAAAGCCACTCACAGTATAAGCTATCAACATGTAACTATACTTTGGTCCAGTTCATTTTTATATAATAAAGGAGGAGCAATGCTTTAATACCTGCATTTTATATACGTTTTATTCACTGTTTCCATAACTATGTCTTTTACTGTAAATCTTAGTAATTTATGCAAACAATAATTGAGATGTTATTTTAAGAAATTGACATTTACTTTAATCAAAATATGTAAGCAAATTTGGTTACACGTGGTTAAAATATGAGAAACAACACTAAAGTAAGAGGGTGAAAAATATAAGCTTGGTCTAACATTTCGAAAACAAGTCCTTATTTTTACCTGGTATCAAAAGTATGTAGAAAAAAAAATAAAAAACAAAAAAAATTTAGACAAAAATAAAATAATATTACTTAAAAGTAATATGTCAGAAATAACCATACACTAAAGTAAGAAAAGGAAAAGAAATAAAGGCTTTCATTGAAGAAAAAAGTTATAAACATACTCCACAAATACATTCTTTTTTTTACCAAGATTCCTACAAAAAAGCTGTATAATACAAGAATTTCTGAACAAAACTTCTTTTCATTTCCAGTAATTAATCTTATGTGCACTGCCTCGTAATGTCAACATCTACATCTGCATTTCTACAGTAAATGGAAAATCAGACTGAAATCAACAGCTGCTTAAAGATGCACACTGGTCTGCTATTTGATCTCATCATATTTGTACTGATAGATCTTCCTGAGAAATAATGTTATATATGTGTACCAGAAAAACTGTATTCAACTGAAAATTTTACAAAAAAACAAGCTGCATAGCTCCTTACAATTTTTCAAAAATAAGTTTGTTATTCATACATTCTAAAATAATGAAATATGACAGTCAAAACTTCTTACCAGATGTATTTAATAATCAATTTTTGTATTTAATTTAGTACTTTCTGCATACACTTTTAAGTAATAACTTTCCTTTCATAAGAAACTTTTCAATTTAGCAAAACCTTTTTATTTTAGTAACTGTATCCCTTTTTTTTCACACATGTAGATTCCTGTACAATGCTTAAGAAATGATGGACATCTTAAGTAATTGAGAACAGTGAATTGCTTTAACAGACAGTAAATCAGAATACACTCTTTCGTTGATTGAGCAGGGTCTATTTAAATTTCCATAAAGAACAAATATTCTTCTCTGAGGTTTAGGTGGGTGGTAGTTTGGGAGTGTGGTACTATACGTTTCACTGACTTCCCATTCAGATAAGAGTACCAGATGTAAAAACAAAACAAAAGAATTAGGCTGACAAATGATGTATCATCATGGAGAAAATCTGAGTTTCTGACTGAGTTTCTTTGTTCATAAGCAAGACAAACAATCAAAGTAGAAAAGTTTACAGGAAAACTAACAGTACATTTAAGGGCACAAAATGAGAGTACCAAATTCTCTATCTTGTTCTCAAGATATCCTAACAGACTGCCCTGAGAGAGAGCATAAAGACTATAAAAGTGTCATCTCTCCCACTGTGCATGTATTACCCACATCCCTGTTGGTTATCCCAAAAACAAAACATGGGGAACATAGTCTCAAGATATCACAATATTCACCAATTGTTAAAATCAGTGGTAACGTGTATATAGTGTATTCAACTATGCATACCTACAGCAATCTTTCCCATGGTAAAATGCATATGACACTAAAGTAGAATGGCTCAGGACAATGTATAACTAGAGTGACAGAAATTTAGTCACATTTCATAACCAACTATATAAACCAACACATGTGCTCACATTCATACACATGCGAAAAAAGTAAATATTGAAATCTTAGGTGAAAATAAATGTTCACTTGTCTAAACTATAAGAAAAATAACTATTGTGTAGGTTTTGCATATTTCAGTAGTACCCAAACTCAAAACAATGTATATATAATTTTTAACTTTTATGTAGTACAAAAGGTACCACACAAGGACCAGTTTTACATTTAAGATATAAACTCATTTGTGGAGTATTTCCCAGTTAATTCATCTAAAACAAAATATGGTAATACCAACATTGATTTGGTTTACTATATTTTAAGAGTTTTCATATTCAACAACTTTAATTGTTTGTTGCTAAGCGCAAAAGCTACATAATTGGCTATTTGTGCTTTTCCTACTATAGTATTGAAACCCAATTTTTACCATTATATACTCTCAGATTTACCTTTGAGCCACTGGGGGTGGGAGCAGTTATAAATATAAGAAAATGGCAGTCAAAAAATTACAATAAATATAGAATCAAATTTCCAGTATTGTTGGTGATTTTAAACAAATATGTTAACCAATCCATGAAAAGAAACTTGCATTTATCTTCTTTATGATTATTAATACATAACAAATATTCTTCCTTTCTCCATGTCTTTCATGAGACACTTCTTAAATTATTTTGTTCATAACCTTCACTTCAATTGCTATCTTGAAAAAACATGACCACCAAACTAGACACACACACACACAGGATAGTTTAGTTCTACTGTAACTTTTTTTGGTCTTGCATTTATATGGGATGATGAAAGCCATGATACATCACAGATCCCAAGTCTCTCAGATTTTGTGGGATGACTCCCAACTTGCATTAATATTCTACAGCATCTACACCACCAGAAACAAACTCATGCACTTTCATAGTTGCACAGTTCTTTTACAATGGAATAGCTCCAGATTAAATGTAGTTGTAATGTACATGAATAATCTGCATATAAACCATGGTTGAAATATTAATAGTTATTCAAATTTTTTTTCCTTGTTATAACAAAGGGAGAAACCAGCTATATTTGTTATAGTTTTAAAATTACCAATAATGTCCTGCTGATAGCAAAATAAAGAAGTAACATGAGAAAATTAAGAAATTAACAAAACAGTTAACTATTTGTTGAAAAAAAGTAAATAAAACATTTTGCAAGGCAAATGCTGCACATTAGACTGTAGAAAACATCTCAACTTTCATCATAAAAATATTTTTATGCACATTTTTCTTCACTTCACTTAGGTCAGATTTTATTTTTATAATGAAAATGCATTTACAGTACATGGTTATCTTTAGTTTCACATTTAATTGTGTATCGCTAAAACGTGCAATACAGCACATGATTTTTTGATATATTCATACTGCTTTGGAACTTAAGCTCAAGTGTGATGGTTCTATGCTTACAATATTTCTAGATTTGGAACATGTAACAGGTTTCTTCAATTATCTAAAAATATCCTTCTGTTTGTCCAACATAAAGAGAGAAAAAATTGAATTGCATGGTGCTTAACTAATATTACAGTTTGGATGCTAACATACAGACTGGATTTTCATTTAAAAAAATTAAAAGACATGTATATATATGTGGTACTTGGAAGTACTATATTCTCTTTTCTCTTAGAAAGCTAAACTGTTTGGTGTACCAAAATGTTTTAGTAATATGTGCTTTTAGAGTGCTTAAAGATGATCATATATAAACCTACCTCATGTTGTACTGACCTTATCTTTTGTGTGCATTTATACACAGTCAATGTGTATGTCCAACTTAGGTATATTTTAACGTTTCTGATGGGTGATGTTGGTGGATATTATTTTCTATTCTCTGGTAGCACTGTCATGTTTAACTTTAGAAAAGCCTAATGATTAAACTCTTATCAGTTTCAGTTGGAACAACCAGTGATGAGGGTAGCACCTGTACTCTGAAATGGATTACATTATTGTTTGTATACACCATGTTCTGTAAGTCTAAAACAGATTTTTGGAGGATTCACAACAGAATATCTAGAAGCACTATCTTACGTTTTGTGTGCTCATCCATTTCTGACTTCTTCTTGTAAATAATATTAACATTTTCCTTATCTGAAAATGTATTTGAGATACATACTCACTTCTTCACAGAACAGATAGCAATTACCTCACACCATTACTGAAAAAGATAAATAAATGCATGTGCCAAGGCAAAAAAAAAACACACCAGTAGTGGGAAGGAAGGGTGAGAGGTTGTGTGGAGAGGCAAGTACCTATCTGAAATACATTTTCAGGTAAAGAAAATGTTAACTTCAGAAATGATATTCACCTCTTCACAGAAAAAGTAGCTAGAATTGCAGATTGATAAGATGGTGGAGAAGCTTATGTAAATAAAGAATTTTTTTAAAATTGAGTTTTCTTTCTGAAACCAGTATCCAAAAGAAAAAAAATCACGAAGCGTGTCACCCACTGCCGAGGTGAAACCTAGTGAAGCATCACTCAATAGGAGGTCACATTCTCCTCATGCAGGGAAAACCCTTTACCCAATAATGGTGGAAATGCAAAAGGCACTGTCAAAAGAACCTTCTGTGTGTTGTTAAAAGTGTAAGATTGCTCATGCAGCCATTATATCTCAGGCAGCTGGCTAAGTATGAGTGTGTAGTATGGTTAAGGCAATAAGTTAAGTCATACGATATTGAGAAATATGTGAAATATTTACAAGAATAAGCAGGTGCAGGGAAAAACATCAAAGACCTGCCTCTCAAGGTGAATACAAGACTCATTCAATTAACCTAAGTACCAGGAATGGCTTGGTTCATAGACTACTTTTGATCAAAGGGTGAACCCACTCGGTCTCATACCAGCATGATTACATTGATCTAAAAGGGAACTCTTTATATTAACTTCCCAAGCAGTTTGGTACTAGGGAAACAAGGGTTTTCCCATTATTATATCAGAATAAAGGGGGGGGGGGCAGATGAATTTGCATAGGGGAGAGCACCAGGAGGTGCATGGGCCAAATTGGAATTTTCTATCATCTGCATACTGATAGACTGTGCAATGGATTACCACTAGTAGGAACAGTAGGTGATAGCCAGGTGTGAGAGCAGAATCAAATCTGGTGTTGTCTATTTTTTTTTCTTAGGTATGGCATGGAAATAAATATATATATATATATATATATATATAC
>NW_013667230.1:75160-82967 GCF_000517525.1 Limulus polyphemus | reverse complement strand
TTTTTTTTACGTTTTAGGTTATGCATAGGTAAATAATATATATATATATATATATATATATATACTGAAAAAGTAGTTTCATGGAAAACCTCATTTCATCAGCAGGCACTAAGCAGTGGTAGATTGGCTTAACACTTTCTGTGATCCCCCACTCTACGCAGAATTTCTCATGAAACAACACCAGCAATTGATGGATTCCACTGTCTCCATAATATAGACATAAAGCCCTTTAAAAATGAAAAAAAATTAACAGTTTAACTTCTTAGAACCTTTGTGAATACTGCAGAATGATGACTAGAGGGAGGTGTAAACCAGAGGTAGGTGAAGCAGCAATATGGTGTAAGAAGTGTGAAACATAGGTTTTATGGTCATCCATATCTACATCTGCAAGATCGTATCCAGAGGTGTCATTGGTTAGCGGCAAAAAGGAAGATAAGGGAAGATGATTGGAGAAACCATTCAATCATTCTCTTAGGTAGTCCAGATTACAAGGAAGAAGGAGTATTCAGGGAATTATATTAACCTGTTCCTGTGGTAAAGAGTGCAGGAGACATCCAAGACAAAATGTCAGATTGGTGTCTCCCACAAGCAAGAAGAAGATGAAAATATCTTAAGACAAACACCACTGTACAATGTAAAAGCCCAGAGAACTAGACAGAGGTTACAGTACAGAACAGGATCCAGGAAAAAAGGCCAACTGATGAAAAAGACTCAAAAACGATAAATAAGAACTGGAGGAAAATAAATAAAGGCCAGGAAAGATGCAGAAAGTAGTTGACAAAATCACTCACAAACTGGCAAGAGAAGAAATGGAATGAAGTTGAAGAAGATGATAGGCATACAGAAATTATATTGTACAATCTTGACTTGGAGAATTCACAATTGGAGATGTAGTATGGGACTGAAGACCAACAGAGTAGAAGCCAGGTGTTGAGGAGAGTCACAAAGGTAGCAATGTGAGAGCAAATCCACTAAAAACATCAGAGGATGTAAAAATTACTTTGTAGGAAGGATTCTTTCTAGGTAAGATAGTCAATCTGCCACTAGAGCCAAAGATCCCAAGACATGAAAGACCAGCAACTGAATGTGATCAAAAAGAGAAAGTCTAGAGAAGTGGTTTTCAAACATTTTGGGTTCTGGACCAGTCTGTAAGCTTTGATGTCCAATTGAGATCCAGTAAATATCTTTAGTGCAAAAAAACACCTGGGTTACTAAATACTTACTAAATAAATAAATAAACTATTATCTACTACCAAAGTATTTGCAACCATTTCACAGATTCTGACAACCCACGAGATGAGAAATGTTGGTCTAGAGCAAGGTAACAGAGGTCCCGAGTGCCTCCCTGTTGTTTGACATACAAAGTGATAGTGGAATTGTCTGAACTGATCTTGAACAAAGACTAGACTGATGAGACAAATTATCTCAAGAACACTGATAAGGAGACTGTTCCACTGGAGACCAGACTCCATAATTGATGCAGGTGTCCAAAACCACACTCCACTCAGATGGAGAGACATCATTTTAAAGGTTCTGGTCGAATGTTAGGTTTCTGTTTAGCAAAAAGTTACACAATGGACAATCTGTGCTGTACCTACTATGGTTATGAAAACCCAAATATTTTAGCATTATAAGCACTCAGATGTACTACAAAGCCACTGGAGGCTCTGAACAAATATAAGTCTGGCAGAGGTGGAAGAAAAGGGATGCCCAGGGCTGTGTAGAATTGATTGAGCCACAATGACAGTGAGAGTTGAACAAAAAATGGAAAAATAAAGAGAAGACAGTGGATTTCTGGACATACTTCACTGATCAGCCAAAACCTACTGAAAAGAATACATATGGGTACATTCAAGAGGAACAAAGGACTTAACACAAGAGAGCTCAAAAATGAAAAGCCTCTTGTACAGGAAAAATAAGATAATCAGGAGTTCCATGTCTCAGAGACATAAAGGAGAAGGCTAAGTTCACTTTCCATATTAATTCTGAAAGACTCCCATGTGAAGTAGATACTCAGTGCAGGTCAAAACCAGCCACTTCAAATGAGACGACTCCCAAAGGAAAATGGAAGTCCAATGGTGGATGACACACTGGATGGGGCAAGTATAAGCCAATCATTCATTGAGTAGTGAAATTGTAAGCTTAAGGAATGCATCCTCCATGCAAAAACTCACTGGACCCAATAGAAAACACATTGGGCTATGGCAAACACAAAATCATAGGGCTTTTAACTGAATATTTGACTGTTGTAGATGAGCTGAAGGAAGTAATGGGAAGGTGTATAAATCAGGATATGGAGAAAAACATAAGAGACACTGATCTTGGTCATGCATATCATGGGAGATAGCATCCATCTAAGAGTGAGAAAACTGTTAATTTAAAATAAAGGGACAAAGTTAGTTCATGTATGACATATCTATGACAGGTTGTCAATCTTCCTTTTTCTTGAGAACAACAACAAAAAGATGGGAGTAAAACCATAGATTGGGGTCAAGAACCTGTTTCATGGCATTCATAATTTGGAGTGAGAGGGAGAAGAAGAGATTAAGAGTGGAAGGATAGGGAAAGCCCATAAGAAATCACCTGTGTAACTTAATAGTTTATAGTAAACAGAGTTCACAAGTATGCAAAGTGGGAAACTCGGCTCCAACCAGACTGGAGCTAAGAGGTAGCTCCAGGGACAATTCACTCCCAAAACCCGCAACAGCTAGCTTTCCACAAAGAAGGGAAAGTGAAATAGTAACAAGAGATCCCCAAGCTTCAAGTGGTTGAGGCTCAAGCAAGAAAGTACCCCAAGGTTCATCAAAAACAAGTGCAGAAAGTGAAATCAAAATGTCACTTATCTATATAATCAAAGCAGCAAAGGATGAAGATTGGCTAACCTGATCCTGAACAGGAAGAGGGAATCAAAAGTAAGAGTGGTGGAAACAGTCAGTCAAATTCATCTAAAGATTAAGAGAGATGTTAGAATAGTGGATACATGAATTCATAATCTAGATCAGCATTTCTTAACATTTTCAATACTAGGTACTAAGTCACTGCCTGCCTAAACTATCATAGACTGCTGAATACAATGAGAAACTATTATACCTCACATATGAATATTCTGTCGGTTTATTTCTGGTGAAATCCCATGGACCAGTGGTTGAGAAAAATTGATATGGATGAATAAACTTTTCTTTTTTGTAATGCTCAAATGAGCTTGGTATGTCAGTGGTAGGCTTTAGTCATTATCATAATGATGAAAATGGAGAGTGATTACTAAAACCTGGTTTCTAGATTCTAGGGAATAGCACTGTCAAAAAAACAAAGATCCTGGAAAATACTTCCCAAGATTAAGAGGAAAATCAAATTATCCTAATTTGAATTAAAGTTCTAACTCAAATGTTTAAAGTTTTGTATCTTTGTTTTCATAATCTAGAAAATAAAGGAAAGAAAGATTCACTACAAATGGTACTGAAAATTTAAAATAATAAGTGCAAAAAGTCCATAATTATTAATGAGGAAAAACATGCATAAACCAAGCAGTCCTTAGGAAAACAATGAGTCTTTGTTATGATGCTAGCACTCATGGGAGATTACTATGCATGAAAGATGTGTCACCCCTATTGGTGGTTACCTATAATCTAATGATGATTACATTATAAGCAGTAGTGCAAGATATTTTAAGATTTATTTTTACTTCGTCTTACATTGTATTCATTCTCTTTTCTATAACTCAGTGTTAGGTTTTCAGATTTAACTATGTAATATAGATTATGTCCATTCCTCTCATTATCTGCAGTTACTATCCTGTTCTGTAAGTAATCAGTGGAATTGAGAAAACTGGGTATAAATATATATATCTATATATATAGCAAGGAACTGAACTCTGCTTTTTGAATGTATGTGAAACTTTATTCAAAGTATATCATAATTTTTACTGTATCTCTTCTAGTTGAACAATACATTAATAATGAAGATACAGAACTAATTAATTCATCTGAATGTTAAGATTTGTGTAGAGCTACAAATCAACCTATATGAAAAATTAATTACTTGGATATTCTCTGAGATTCACAATGTAGATGATAATAGTAAGACAATCAGTAACTACAGGATTATTCTATGTTAACTGTGTAGTTTCCTTTTTGTATTAGTAACTTTTTGACTATTACACTGAAGCTGTCTTCATAAATAATATAAAAGTTGCTAACTGTTGTCAGGATTTACACAATAAAATGTTTTGGGGAAAAAATCAGTGAGACATATTTAGACTAAGATTAATATATATATTTCAAAAACAGTTTTATTGAACTCTCAAAGGTGTTCTTTAAATCATTTTTATACAAAGTATTCCCACATAGTTTTGGTACTTGTGGGTTTTAAGAACAATTTCTTGTTCTTTTAAAAAAAAAGATAAGTAAATAAATTATCTTTTTAAACTTTGAATACAAGTTAAAAAGGTGTAGTTCTGATAAAAAAATACTTGGAGAAATAATATTTAAACTATGATTGATAGATTCTTAATAAATAAATTAATGCAGATATGTAACATTTAAAAGTTAACTGTTTTTTTCAGGTGCAGAGAGTGATCAGCATGGTGAGCGCTTCCACCAAGATATTGTTACAATAGAACAGCAATATCAAGGATGATGGAACCCTGCAATAATGGGAGATTACTGATGGTTCTTACAGAAAGAAATTGAGAATATACAAAAAAGGCACAACAGGTCAAGCAGATATTTTGTAACAAAAAAATTACCACAATGAAACTTTTGAAAATAGCCTGAATGTATTTTCACTATATAATCTTATTACACTTGTTTTACACTCATGCAATTTTCACAATATATAAGAATAATTTGAATAAGTCTATCATAACTAGAAAACTAAAGGTGATAGTAATTTTCAACATGATTTTTAGAATCAGCATCGTCAAATTATTTAGAAACAGTTGCATTTTTTTCTAGTAGCAGAGAAAATGTGTTGTTGTTGTCATTGCCTAGTGTTATTCATTTTGCTGTTAGCTCAAATACTTTGAAAGTTTCAACAATAAAACAACACACTTAAACAGAATTTAAATCAAAAATTTTCTGACAAATAATCATTAAGATCCTTTCTCTTTACAACTATTTGTATCTTATTTCTCAAAGATTAGTTAGCTCTTTTATAGCTAATAACTGATAACTGTTTTCTGGATCACTTATTGTAAACTCTTCAACAGTCTTAACAACATGTTTTTCCATTCAAATAATCATATAAATACAAAGCTATAACAAATGCTTAAAAAATACATTTTAACATACAAATTATGTTTCTTATGGATCAAATGGTATCTGGTTTCCAGCTTGTGTACATGTTCTTCCACTTATGTAACAACTATAAAGTCTCATTCCCGTGTGAATCACCCGATGGTCTTTTAAGTGGCTGGACACCCTGAATTTCTTTCCACAAATATTACAACAGTATGGTCTTTTTCCTGTGTAGATGAAATTATGTGATTTTAAACTTCTATCACACAGGTCATAGGTATATGCTTTCTCTGTTAGTTGGATAAGTTTCTTTTTTTTAGGGAGATTTCAGCTTTTAGTTACTGGCTTTCCACAAGTCAATTGTTTCCTCTTCATACACATTATCAAGATCAAGGTAATTTTCATCTTCATTATTACATTCATGGTCACTTCCAGATAAAATAGGAGTAATGCCACATTCTTCTCATATGTTCAGTGGTTTATTCTTCACAAGAACAGTTTTTGCCAAGATGAAAATAGAAGTACTCATCAATTAATCATAGTACAAAATTATTATCAAATCTTAAAGCTTTTGAAAACATATGTCCTACATAAAGAATCTTAATGTAATAAAGTTACTATCCTTAAACAGAACTTTACAGAACTTAAAATGGGATTCAAATATGTACTTATTTCTGAATATTCAGAATCCAGCTACTTTTAAGATCTGCTGCTATACTAATTTTTTCAGCCTTTTCATTTTAAAGATGCACTTCACACTTAAAATATTACAAAATTAATGAGATACTCTTTCACCAATAAGAAATGTGCTAGAGTGATAGTATGATCATTACCAAAGTGTTAGATACAACTGGACATGAGAATGGGTGAAAATGTGTCAAAGTTTTGTACATTTCATAAATGTTGAGTTAGCTCTGGGTAGAAAAAACTGATCCTTACATCAAAGTGAAAGAACAGTACAATACCAGATAGGAAACAGAATCATTTGTTTTTTACTTTTTTAAAGCAAGAAAGAGAAATCTTGCACACAAAAATCACTAACCATACAAGCATCACAGGAAATTTCTAGAAAAACAGGTATTAGACACAAAACCATTGTTTGAAAATTAGGAAAGTCCTAAGTGTTACAAATCTTCACAGAACAATCATATGATGTATAAAAAGATCCTACAGGAGTAATCGATTAAATTCAACAATTTTTTCATTATTCTACTCTATCTCCAGTAATGTGTCTTCTCCTAACTGCAGTGACAGATACGCATATATTTATTCGATAACTCTAACAAACAATTTACTCACACTTTATTATCATAGTAAGAGCAACACCAGTCTGTCAAAATTTTTCAACAGCCCTTTGACATTAACATATATATATTTTAGCAAAATATTTCAAACTCTTGAGGATTTCTGCAGTTTACAGCATTAACCATTCCACTATTGACATATAACCTGAGGTATTCAAAAGACCTTTATTTTACATTTCTGTAATTATAGTACCAATTCTCCTCCTTTCTGTTTCTCACTCTCTTAAACTTATTGACTCTGGACTCATCTAACTTAAGAATTAAATAACTTTCCTCACAGTACTTTTGTATTATCTAACAAGTGTTAAAGTCTTCTCACTGTTGTAGAAATAACAATGGAGAGCATGAATCAAAGACAGTATACCTTTTAACAGATATTATGTGTATTATTCCTTCAAAAATCTATATATTCTGGTAAGTTATAAAAACAAAAATGTGAAAAAGTACTAATTTTTATCTTAATCTACTACTGGACCAGAATATATCAGTTAATTGATTATCACTAACAGCAGATGGTCTAACATTTTTCAGAATATTTATATGAATTCCAACCATACTCTTTACAATAGCTCTTCCTTCATGTTTTCCTATAAAAATGTTCTGTTTATTAAATTATATAAATCTTTAGGAAAAATATAAAAATCTTTATCTTTTGTTTTACAAAAATAAAGAGTACTTACACAGTACCCAGTCATGCACAGGGAAAATAAGAGAGGATGATGACACAGATGTACATAAAACATAAGATTATTAGCTAAATGAAACTACTGTAAAAAATTAATAAACACAACAATAAATATAAAAAATAAAACACACACTTCCTTCATTTGCACCTGAAATCCCTACCCAGAGATAAATGGTTTTGTGTTACTAAAACTGAAGGACATTTCTACCATTTAACTTTTTTTAATGATTTTCTGATTATTAATGTTTCCCTTTTTTATAGATTTTTTTACTTAAAACTTTATTTTTTGTTACGTATGTTTTAGTTTTTTGCACTTTTATCAAGCAATAATGTTTATTGTTTTATTGCATTTAAAAACTTCCAAATTAATGGTGAGACTCACACTGATTGTATCATAATGTTATTATTTTAAATATTTTTAATCTAGTTTTAATCTAACAAACTGTCCACTGCAGTTATCTTGTAAAATTATTCATTTCACGTCTCTATAAAATAATTTCAATACTTGAATCTTTAACACCTTTTCAATAATTACTTATTTCTTTGTATTGTTGCGTCAGCGAGGTCACGTGACTAGTATCACG
>NW_013667230.1:44115-74233 GCF_000517525.1 Limulus polyphemus | reverse complement strand
TTATCTGTATAAAGTCAATAAATGACTCTTTGACTCCTACTTTTCTTGTCTAAAGGCAATGTCAACAAACCGAATCACTTGGGCCAATTGCTAACGATGAGCTAAATCAGGTGTGGAATCAAACAGAATACCATAGTATTTGTTTCTACGACTTGCTGAAAAAACAATAATTTCGCACATGTGAAGCCATGAGATTTATAAACTCATTTTGGGATTTCAGGAGAAAGATAAGATGTTGACATTTGCTTGTTTTTAACACGCTCCAAATGTTCTCTCATTACTGGATCATACTTTGCTAATAACTGCAAAGTGACAGGAAATTTACAGGGTTTTCGTTTGAGATTATGTTCTCAGTATGACCACGAAATGCAAGATTCTGAAAAGCTAAATATTGTGTATAATCCAGCAACCATTACAGTACATCTCTCCATCTATTTTTTCTTGCTGAATTTGCCTTTGCAGCTCTTCATCAATGCCACTTTGAAGACAAATTCGGCAATCAGTTTATTTCCAAGCAGCAAATGACTTATGATGGCTGTCACTATTTTCATGGGCATTTAACTTTTCAATTTTTTCCACTTAGAGAATCTACCCTGTGTTTTGAAAGACCGACTATCTGATGTCATATATGTAGATTAAAAAAGAAGACAACAAAAACAGTATGCTGCTTTATATGTAGAGGTGAATACACCAACCAGGACCGTTTGACCACTTGTCCATTCAGAAGGCGTCATTTGAACCAAAATGCAGTCACAGAACGCCCATCTTTGGCATTAAATGGACTTTCTTTATGTTGAAATTCATGTGCTCCAACTTTAACAATCTCTGTGCAATGTGCGTGTGTTACAACTGCTGAGCATGTTGTATCAAACTTCATAAATCCAATATCTCTGTGTGTTAAAATATTCATTAGGTCATTCTCTTTTAGCTTAGCAACACTATTCTGTGGATTTGTTTCTGACAAAGTGGAATCCTCTTGTTTACTATTATTGTAGCTTTCAACAGGATAGAGAACAGTTTCTTCATTGTTTTCTTTTTCAAATGAAATAGCATGTTCACAATCTTGCACTTTGACTTCTTTGCTGCCATCAAAAGGAACAGATGCTGGCTTACTGGTGTCATCATTTCCAGCAAGGAAAGCTCTCATCAATTTGCTTGACTCCACCATCAAAGCTGCAAATTGTGGACGTCTTTTGCATCCCTGTGCCCCACTCCCACTTTCTTTTTTCGACATAATGGGCTAAAAGAATAAATTAATAAATACTGGCTACACTATTTAGTTGCAACATGCAAATTGTCAGATGAAAGGAAACATTCTACTTTCCTAAGTTCCTAACCACAAATTATATTTAAATTATAGAATTATAGTTGCAACTCAGGACTAGTTAGGCACATTTGGACCTGGTTTCAATTTCACTGCCATTATTTAGACCACCCATACATCATGTTAATTAATGTGACATAACAGTATGAAAATCAATGCAGATGAGTGTATGTGCTGGTAAATCATGCTTATGAGCACCATATAAATTACTGGCTGTTGCTAAATCACATGTTGCGTCAGCGAAGTCACGTGACTAGTATCACGCCACCTTTTTCTAGAAATATCCTGTTCCTTCAAGAATGCCCTAGCATTTACTAGATATGTGTTAGTCTTGTATATATAAGATGTTCACAACGTGACGGGACAACTAGGTAATGAGTAATTGAACTGCAGTCAGAGAGTGTGTAATAGAACTGAGTATTGTTGAAGTCGAGCATGTGAGACGTTCGTTGAGAATTATAGCGCGACTGTTGAAATTAAGTGTATCGCAAAGTTATATTCAGAAAGAATAAACCAGTTTTATTTAAGAAAGGACTTGTGTCGCTAAAGTTTCGTCGGAATGAATTTATGGAAAATTAACCAACGAACGGAGACGTAACAGTATCTATTTTACTTCTAAAACCATAATACAACATATCTTTGTTTGATATTTGAATCTAACAACAAAATTTCATTTCTCAATTCCCTGAGAAAACCATTTAATATTCTCTCAAGTGCAACTACTAATACATCTTTACAGCAAACTTGGATATCTGTGATATATAGCAGACTTGTAAAAAAATGTATCAGAAACATTACAGTATATAGGTTGAAGTAACATTAAACTTACACTTTTTCAATGAAATAAATACCCTCCCAAAAACAGAATTCTCCTGAACAGTTGTTAGCTACAGAATCATAATAAGTAAGCCCACCTACAAAAAACTTCTGTTATAAAAGTTTAGAAGATTATCAAGAAGTCACACTGCATTCATCCCTTTAGTTATTATTTAGTTTTATTGTGTTTCTTAAAAAATAAAGGTTATTTTATTTTATATACTGTTTTTTTAACTTATTCCCAACTTCAACAGCTATTCTTGTCCTCTTATTTTTATTAAGGTGGTTAAATTAAAATAATCGTATATAAGTCCATATTTGTAACTCTACATCCAACTCTTATCATACTTAATTTTAAAGTCATCACCCTTATTTACGTATAGGATATTTCAGTAGATGTTAACATTTTCTAAAACAGAAAATGTATTTCAGATAGATACTAACCTTTCTCAACTTATACAGCCGTCTATTGGTGCAAATGTTTGCTCAACACTAGCCACTTATGTCTGCATACTATCATGCAAATAATCATGTAGCAACCCCCCACCAATAGGAGTGCAACATTACCCATATTGTAACTAGCACCCTCTAATTTTGCAGCTGTTAACCACTTCGAGATTGGTCAGATCACACCAAACCACACCTGAAGTGGTGAGGATGGATGGAAAATGTGAGAGGAGGTAAGTATTTATCAGAAATACATTTTCAGTTTAAAAAAATGTTAACTTCCGATACAATATCTTACCCCTTACCACAATGAACAGGTGTAGGGCCAATGAGAAGATGATCCCCCTTGAGAAAAACCATGAGGTGTAAGAAGTGGGAAACTGCACCACCTCTGAGCTAGTTATACTCTTCCCTCATTAGGAATGTGTCGCTAACAGGTCGGAAACAAAGGAGGGACTAAAAAAAAGTACAAAAAGAATAGGATCCCCCTAGGGTGTAACAGACCATAAAGGGGAGATTGACCTCAACCAACACCTGGCAGCAACTGGAATTGTACATCAGTTCCACAGTAATAAGAGCGTCCTCTACCTTTCACCTCAAGAATGGGTAATGGTAGGGAAAAGGAACTTCCGTACCAAGAACCCACCAATACCAGGACCAACATCCTGTGGATGGTAGGAAGATGGAGGGCCCAGGAGGGCATTCATTCCTAGTCCAAAACTTGGCAGGATTGTGAAGTTTTTGTCCAGTCCACAGTAGGAGAAGAGTAACAAACCTTACACCCGTGGGAATTCATGTGTCTCGTACAGCTACAACCAACACAAGATCCAACAGGAACTAACATCAACTGGACAGTAGGAAGAAGGATGGCTATATGGGGTGCGTCTCCACTCCAAGACCTGGTGGCATTGGGAATTTATCGTCCACTCCATGGTAGAAGAGTATAACCATCCAAACACATTTGAGGACTTTTATGGCTGTTCCTGCTTCAATTAACACCCGATCCCTGGGAACCAACATCCAGTGGATGGTAGGAAGGAGGGTATCTCAGCCAGAAGGACAAACTGCAATATATGGCAAAGTGCTACATCCAACACCTGGCAGCATCTTGAATTTTACATCAGGTTTGCAGTAGGAGGGGCATCACGCCATCTACACCAGCAGAATGCCACCACCCTACTCTCTACTGAGTGTTATTGTGCACACTCAGGAGGACAGGCCTCTATGATCCACCACCCCAGTGGTTAGGAACTGGCAAGTGGCAAGGACTCCCATACTCCACTAGAAGAAGGGAAATAAAATGTTGGAGAGTCTGGAGAACTGTAGCACCTGAGACAGTGCAATGGGTGACCACGAAACCCTATTTTGAAAAGCAGAGTGATCGCATTGATGGAGCAAATTATCCAACACCTGGTGGCATTTGGAATTGTACATCAGGTCTATGGTAGGACGAGTGTCAAACACCATGGATCATCAGAGATGGGCAGCAATCCCTGTCTGCCTTACATGTGTTAGTCCATGAGTGTATGGTCCAGGAAAAACATACTTATGGAGCAAAAGAATGTGAGGTATACGTATGAGCAGTCCTGCAGAACACCCCATCTCAACAGTGGGTGTAATATGACCTAGATATGTGTTATGATGTATTCTGAAAGCTTAGAGAACACACTGACAAAGTCAATCAACCAACACCAGGCAGTATCTGGAATTGTACATCAGGTCAGCAATAGTATGAGCCTCAATGTCACAGTCAGCTAATATGGTATATGAACACAGGTTGCACAGTGTGGATTTAAGATTAAGTATACCTGGTCAGGCAACAGTCGTTACATAGCAGGATCCAAACATGCAATAAGGGCCCTGCAAAGAAAAATAAAATGAACAGAGTACTTACCACCCACAGATAAACTGTTATAGTACTGATGATGTCCTCCAAGGTGGAAGATGGAAATGTAAATCCAAGGACACAATAAGATGAAAGATCCGATGGGAAGAAAACATGAAAAAAGGCAACAAACATCAGAATAAGGGGAAGAAAATGCCAGGCAAATTCAACCCATAAGGTTAATGGTGAAAAAGATCACAGAAGAGGTGGGGATTCCACGGAATAAACAAGTGGACTCAGGAACCATGGAAGGTCACAGTACAGAGAGCCCTGACCAGGCAAAGGAGGCAGGCAAGATCAGAACGGTCATAAAAGTGGGAAATGGAGGGAAGGGAAAAGGGTGTGAAGGTAGAATTTCTCTCATGAGAAGCAGAAGTCTTGGGAATAAATTAACAATCAGGAAAGAGGAGAACATAGGAACTATGACACAAAATGTGGCAAACAACAATTGCTAACACATCAGAATGACATGTTGTTCACATTCCGACAAGAGCAGGAACAGGGACTTCAAGGAAAGGTAATATAATGAACACAAAGATAAGGGTTCAAATGGAGGATGGGGAAAAGCATGGAGGACCACAATGAGGGAAGCAGAGCCAGAAGGACAGGAAAAAATGGAAGGAATGAAATAACATGGATAAGACTGGCAATTGAAAAACACAAGCACATTCAGGAAACCAAAACATTGCAGATAATGCCACTCTATAGTCCACAACAAAGAAAAACCAAAAGGTTCCATTCAAAAAGCCAAGACAAAAAGGACAGTAGGCGAGGAACAGTAGTATGGGAAGCACAATAACCCCTCTGGACAGATCAACAGCGATACATGTACCACTTACATTGGTAAACAGCCATGGAAAAAAAGACGCACAGGACGGGAAACAAAGGAAGCTACATGCAAAAGCCTATCCCTTCATGTGAGGGACAGACAAAGCCACGGGTGAAGATGGACTGCTGGTACAGATGGTTGAAGCATGCTGGAGTGGGGTTTATGGATGAGTGTTGGAGATAAAGTAAGAGAAAAGGAAAGCAACACCCAAAACCACTGCTGTAGTGGAAACCATATGTGAGCTAGCCAATACAGAGTCACCAGCAGAACACTGCAAGCACATGAGAGAAGATGAATAGGAAGATATGCATATAGGTACCAACCTGACCAAGTCTGACTGAGAGCAACGACTGCTCCCATCAGAGGATGAGGAACAGAAGACCAAAATTGGGGAAGTGGTGTATTGAGAAGAGTGGCAAAAGCATTCTAAATAAAGTAATTTTTATTATATTTATAAGTCTTTGTTTACAAACTCACTAATTTATATAATAAGAAAGTAAACTTTCAATATTGGAAATTAATATATATTCTTTATAAAAAGGACTGATTTAATGTTTCTTACCTTGAATATTAAAAATAATAGTTAAGAATTAGAATAAAAAATTATGTGTATACTCAATGTATTTAAAAACACTTGTTTATTGAAACAAAAACAAACAAATTTTTACTGAAATTTTTTTGTTGTTGTTAAAAAGTTGCAGAGAAGGGAGTTGAAAAACACCCCAAAAATTTTGTGGGTGTGCGGCAAGAAGCAGCCAGACATCCATATAATGGTGGAAATGAAGGCCCCTGGAATGGATCAGGCAAGCAAAAAATGGGGTTCCCAAGGAGGAGGGAAGGAAACTGGATTGTGAAATATACGGGTAGATGAAAGGAATAGAGGACCAAACTTGCTGAAAGGACTTTCGGAACCCATGGATTGACTGCCAAGGGCCTCCAAATATGGGCAAATTGAAGGAGTCGGCCCCTAACCACCCTTGACCCGATAAGAGTGGTGAGAGTAAGACAAATATGGGAAAAGGTAATTGAATTATTGAGGTCCAGTTCCCACTAAGGAAGAAGCAACACCAAACACTGTGAGTCCAAATAAGGGAAAGTTGGAATGATGATAATCAAAAGCATGATTGTCCTCAGTATGTGGGGGTTGAGGTATAATGAACCCAAACACAAATTCTCCCCAAAATGACTCGCATAAACTCCAATATTCAAGGAGAGAGGAAACCCAAAGGCTAGTCTTGAGAAGGGCAGAGGTGGAACGACAGGAAATGGGAGATAAGGACAGAAAATAACAAACCTGAATAATCAATTCCACCAAAGGGGAAAGAGGTCTGGGCAAATCCTTCAAAATGATACACGACTGAGAGAGGGAAAAAGGCTGTCCAAATCCAAAACTTCCTGATCACTGAAACCTTAAGCAGGTTTTATAGGACAATCATCAGTCTGTTCTGATTGTTGCATGAAATTGGTCAACTTCCAACAGACCAGAATCGGAACCACGATTTTTGACCTATAAAGTGATAGCCTGTTGGACGTGATCTGTAATTCTGCTGCAGCAGTAACAGCAGCTGTAGTTGTGACCAACTGAAACTGGGAGTGCATAACTCTCAAAAGTTAAAAAGGAAGGAAGATAAATAAAATAATTTGTAACTCTCCACAAAAGAGAATGAAAATGGTAAATAACAATCTCACTGAAGGAGAAAATTAGGAAAGTAAAACTTTATGGATAAGTGAATCAAACTTCGAGCAAAAACATATCTATTCAATAAGGCTGCCAATCAAGAAGTAATTAATAGCTGCAAAATTAGAGAGAGTACTAAGGGTAGTGTTGCATTCCTATTGGTGGAGGGTTGCTGCATGAACACTTGCATGTTAGTATGCAGAGATAAGTGGGAGTATCTAGGCTAGTGGCGAGCAAAAATTTCTGCCAATAGAGAACAGTATATGTTGAGAAAGCTTTTAGTGTGAGGAGGTAAGATATCGTATTAGAATATTATTTTACAAGTATGTGAAGTTGTAAGCTGAGCTATAGACAATGGCAAAACCTATAAACATCTGTTTTATATTGTCTTGACTGTCGTGTAATTTTTTGGCTTCTATAAATACTGTTTTGCTGCTGTATAATTATTCATAGAGTAAGATGTATAAAATGTGTCATGATTGTGTGTTTCCACAAAATTTTAAGGTCTCTTAGTGAACAAGTCACCCGGGTATCTTAACGATTAGCCACAACTTCTATCTAACCCACAAAAAATCTTCTTGGGACACTCGATAAACTAACTGACTAGTGTATAATGAGAAGCTAATTAAAAAATATGCACAACTTGGGAGGAACAGTCACTGACATAAAAAACTTATGAATGTAGGAACTGTGTAAATTACACAGGAATGGCTTCTGACTGATAATTCCAACAGCCATGACACAGTACAATAGAATGTAAACTCAATACTTACTTGAAAAGGAAAATTTTCATAATTAGTTATATCAGTTATAAATTCACTAGTTTCTAGCTATCTGTGGCAATATGGATGCATCATGATAACAGTCCATTAAACCACAATTTATCAAGGAACCAGCTTGAAGTTGCAGACAACCCCAAGTAACACACCCTAAAATTCAAAGATAAAACCAAAGGTATAGTTCTAGTAATGTTGTGTCACCAAACCTAACTAAGATAACATGGATTGGGGAATTTAATGAGTTTATGTCTTCAACAGAACAAAAAGCTCTCCCAACATGAACATAGAACTCAAATACTTAAGACATGACGTGGAATTTACATACATAGGAACATAAAAGTTGGCAGAATGAACCAAAATGAGCATTGTTACAAACATGCTTGTGAAGAATGGAGTACTGAATCATCAAATGATGTAAAAATATATTATCAAAGATAATGTAGACAATATGACATTCCAATGATGATATTATTACAGAAAATAATATTGTAAGGTACCTTTTTACATATGTAAATGTTGCTTATTATCATAGAGACATCTCATGAATTAAGTACCCACAAGATTCTGGAAAGGATGTGAGAGGAAAGGACATTTAGGATAACAACAACAAAGACTTCTTGTCCACTCAGAGAGAACTTAATGTTTTTGAAGTAAGTGCTTGTTAAAGCTTAAATCATTGAATGTGTTTTTATATTATTCACTAATGGGGGGGGGGGGATTATATGTTGCATCATATTCAGTAAATTTTGTTACTAAACTGAATGTTAAAGAACAGACCAAAAATTGAGTGAAACCACTCATTTTATGTGTATGTGTAAGTACATATGTTACCTTAGCAGTAATTAGTGAAATTTATTACAATATTAATGATATTTGTGTTTATAATTTTCAGTTTTGACTTGTATGTTATTAGAGATCCTGTAACCATGCCAATGACTCAGAAGCAATTTGATGCATAAAGAGTTTAGAAGAATATGTTTAAAAAGGTAATGGAATCATAGACCTTATCAGTAATTCTAGGGTAAAAAAAATTACACTACAGCCTATACTTCTCATTACACACAACACACACACATAATTAAAAAAGAACAGACTACTTGTAAATTAAATAAAACAGATTATTTAATATAAATTTAAGTAGACTCTTTATAACAATAAACTAATAAAAGATAAAAAAATAAATGAATTGTATTACTGCTAATTTCTAGAATCCCTTATCCCTCATATATCTTGGCAAACGTATACAGACTCTGGAGATGTTCAAGGAGGCATCTATACCATGAGAAAATTAAATAGTTGATCTTTTTGATGCAAGTACCTTTAATGGAATGCATAAAATGTTCAAGCAAGAAGTAAGCACTCTGGTTTTAAATTTTTGAAGCCAAAATATTGTATATCAGATTACAGTCTATCACTAGTGAAATAAGTAAATAAAACACATATGTTGGTTGTCTTAAGTGTTCGAAATAAGAGCATCATATTTTTACATGTATGCAAGACCTTTATTAAAGCTCATTGGGAACCAAATTTTACTATATTTAAACAAATTCTTTTTTATTTAGTTCATATAATAGTAGCATGAAGAGTGACCTCAAAGTTCTAGAACAAAAATGGGCAGAATTTAATCTACTGCTTTCTGTTTTGCTAAAATTCATAAAAGTCTTCCACTGTCTCAATAACTACATTAGACACACTGTATAGTTGTGCATATCTATTGTTTTTGTTCAATCAATGTCTATGACATGAGCAATAAACACCCAAAAAATTTACTGCAGAGGTTACAATGAGCTTATCATTTTTCAAAAACAATGAATAATAAATACCAGTTTCACATGAAACACAACTGTTGAGTTTTAATACAAAGAATGATTATAATGTGAAATGTGTTACTACCATCAAAACACAGATATCGCTTCTTAAGAATAAGATAACCTTACTTTCATTTCATGATTCATGTGACCAACATGTGTACTAAAAACAATAGTGAAAAGCCACTACTTGAATACTTTCAATCAGTGTAAGTATTCAGCATTTTTAATAAATAATTTTGTAGTGAAAGTTAGCAAACACAGTATGTATATTTTGTTAACAGTTTCCAGTATTATATATTTTTCTTTATTAATTTTTTTATCCCTAACATGTAGATTTAATGTTTGTAATTTGATCCACTGATTTACTTTCAACTGTATCTAAGTATAATGAAAAGTTATTTTGATATATTTTGGCAAAAAACCTCTTTCATGAGATATTTTGTTCCTAATTTTCTTTTCTCAATGGTTTAAAAATAAAACAAAGCTTCTCCCAATTTCCATAAATGAAACGCTGATGTATTGTCTCATTAATTGTGACATAATCAACTAGCTAAAGTATTTTGTACTGATGAATTAAAAACAAGATTACTACAGAATTTTGTGAGTTGCAAAAATAACAAAGACCTGAAAAACTACAAAAGAAGACCACACACAAATGTTTCCAAAGTAAAATACATAGAAACAAGAAGGTGTCTGTTAATTAATTTTATATCTACAAGTGGTAAGAAATTTTTCATATCTGTATGATTAAAAAAGTAATGTTTGTGAGTGTGTGGGAAGCTTTTTAAACTTCATTAAACAATGAAAAAAGGAAATTAGAAGGGAAGGATGTCACCATATGCATAAGGGAGGGGGGTAGATAGTACTATGCATTGCAAAGGAAAAGGTATCTGGGGAATAGATCTGTCATCCCTCAGAGCCACATCCCAGAAAGCAGTGTTTATATGTTAAGATTTTATGCATGAGTTTCCACATTTGTTTAGTCACTTTGTTGAGTTTTAATACTTACCCCAATACTTAAGTTTTGAAAGCATCGCTAGATCTGGTGTCTCTTATTAAATAAGCAAATTGCTTTGTCATTTCTGATCAGACCATTTGGCCCAAAGTGTCTTTTGTACTAGAGGTGTTTGATGGGTATCACATGTCATGAAATAGGTTTAACCTTGCAGCTATTGAGATGCCCTGCACAGCCATCAGATTCATTCAGAACCCTACAAACCTAGCATCATATGTAAGTAGTCTAGGCAGGTCACTTAACTGTTTTAATTACTTTAAATATACAGCACTACCTTTACACTTTATAAACTTTGTGCATTCAAATACAAAATACTAAAACCAAAAATCTATTTCATTTGTGAAGCCAAAATTTCCCCTAATCTTTATTAAAACAGAAAAATATTTCGAAACATAAAATATAAGAAAAAATGTACTGATGCATAACAATGCTACAAGCTCAACTTAAATACTAAAGTTAACTTGTCTATTTAGATACAATCATTTTCTATTTAAAACATTCATTGAAAATAATTCAAAATATCTATATAACTATCTAAATAATAAATTCTTCTCTTTATTTAAATTTCCAGAAAAAAACATTCAAAAAAATTATTTAGATTGTTGTCTTCTCCTTACTGCCGATGATTCAAATACTATTTGGATACAAACATGTCATGTGAAAAAAATTATAACATTCAATATAAAATAAACTTTTACCTGTGCTATTTCAGTATTTTCTACTACATCATCAAATGTTGAAAAATCTTTTTTCTTGACTTCTATCTGACATTTCCTTCTTTCCAAGTGTAACTGCAGACATGGGTATTTTCCTTCTAAAGCTTCAGTAAAGTAATTTTCACTAGTATCTGTAAAACAGCATTAACATTTTCTCCAGTCTACAAAATTTCTAAGTAACTTAACTGCAGGGAGAAAAACGTTTCGATTTACATGCATTCTGGTGAAAAACAAAATCAAACAATGTTACATCACCCTGTATTGTTTGAAAACATTTTAAACATAACATTTTAATATTGATATTAAAGATAATTCCAGTGATATGGTGTTACAAAATAAAATGTTGCATTTTTAGTTTTAAAATAATATTTATCTATCATTAAATATTGAATTAGATAAAATTATTACCAGATAAAATAGTGATCAAGATAATGTTAAAATATAGCAATCATTGACACAGGTTTGAAGCATGCTTGCATTCACGTGTAGGTTCCGAGAGGAAAAAACAAAACCCTAAATTTTCTCTACTTTTTCCAAGTTTTGGGTTAACTTTTTAAATATTTTTTAAACGTTTTATCTTTTTTTTAAAGTTCGTGACTCTTCCAGATTTGTGACTACACCGTTATCTTAATACATTGTGAAAATTGGTTTTACATGTAGTGCTATTATTACTTGGAAACTATATTCATACTCATTAACACCGAGTTAATTTTATTTACCTGTATATCTTTTTCAAATGGTTTTATACCATAATACACTAATCAGATAATACTTCAAACATTACATATACTTATAGCTTGGTAGTTTACTCCTAATGTAAGAAATGATAAATTCTATAACACGGATTCAAACCAGAATGATAAAAAAAAAGAAACATTTTCCAAGGAACATCAAATTAATCTATTACATCCTGGAATGACAATGATATACAAGATTTTGTTTAACAGTTAATAACATTTTTCTTCATTCACTTTCAGCCTGTTATCTCCATCTTTTCCATTATTTTCAAATATACAGTAATTAAAGAAAATCACTCTTTACAGACTTAAACTCAAAATCTAATTAAAGAACTTTATCATTGATGCATGTGAATAAACTTGATATCAAAACATAGTATATAATTTAAATTCTTATATATATATATGTTTTAATTTAAAAAGGAAATATTTATATAAATTCTCATTTTAAATTTCTCTGTGTTATATAATATGTCTCTGCTCTTAAATCTCCATTCAGATTTTCTTTCTTCCCTTACGTGGGTTTCAGAATGTTCATCAATTAGAATCATCAATTATAGACAGGATACTGACAGGATAGAATTTAAAATAAGAGCCTCCCACTTTATTTTCTAAGATATCAATAAATTTGTTACACTCACCATAGAAGCTCCTCCCAAGACTCCATGCTTTTAAATTACACATTTATTAGAAAGGGCATTTTGTGAACTACATGGTTATTACATCTTTATTTTGTACCATTGAAATGCACCATTTCCTAGTAGACTTTATGACCTAGTTGTTTAATCTAGTTAAAGAGTAGTTAGAAAATGAGATAAATTAAAGTAGTTTCGGGACATTCTGTTTTACTGTTTGTGTTTTAAAATACATATTTGAAAGCTACATGTATCATTAATAATTCCTTGGGCAAACACACACACTTACAAAATACAAGGATTATAAAAGAAAGTAGCAAATCACTTGAGTACAAAATGGCCTCAATGCCTAAAGTAAGTGCTAAATTTCTTGTTTTAATTATATTTCTTGTTATTGTTAAATACTTTTTAACAAACGTAACTAAAATGCAAAACTTATTAGGTTAGATAAGTTAAATTTTTCAAAAATTAAATACGATTTGTCTATGGGATACACATGCAAAATGATCAGGAGTTATGGAATTTTAGTACTTTGTTTATTGTAACTTAAGCTATGCTTTTTTGTTGTAGACTTGATGCCTTGGAATTAATGGTGCAGTTGGATGAGGATTCTTGATACTTTAGACCTACATCTAATGCAAACATTCTGTTGTTTTATTATTTGCAACTCACATGTATATTAATTATGAGATATGTAAAAAAAAAAGTGTTCAGTGACATGTGTTGTGTTATATATTTCTAATTTAAGATTGTGAATCACAAACGTGTGTGTAACAATATATATGTTATTTAATTTTTATTGTTATATCCAAAATAAATGTGTTGGAAAGTTGCACATGTGAATACATTTGTTGAATGTCTGACAGTAATGATAAAGATTTTTTGCACATAAATGATTACTTGCAGAAAATCTTTTCTGCTTTACATTTTACAATGAGAATGTTGGGAAGTTTCATTGTTTTTTTTAAAATTATAAACAAGAACTTGACAAAAAAAAACATCAATGAAGAAATAAAAAGTGAATCAGACTGCTGTAATTTTAGTTAAAGGGTGCAACATAGGCACTGTTGCTTCTATAGGCAGGAAATATGTGTATTTATTGATGTAGATGGATACCATCATACTGTTTTCTCATCAATACATTACAACTTGGCTAGAAAAACTAAACCGGTGTTCTAATTCACAATGTGTTAGTACTTTAGTTCTAACTACTGGAATAATACTTTATTCTTAAAATAGTTTTTACTACTTAATAACGTTGCTGCCAATTTTATCTTCTGATAATTTATTCTACATTCTGACAATCAGAACCTTTCGCAACCAAACAATACTCCTAAAAGGGATTATGTTAAACACCTTCTCATAAACATTCACAAAAACAATACATCCTTAGTATTTCATTTCTTGATTGTAATCTACAATGAATAACCTTTCAAGTCATCAACACCAACCTCCATATGCTGCTTAGACACAACTACAGATTAACTATTGCTTGTTAAAACGTTCATCCTTTATAAAAGTTTGACATCAACCTTCACAAAATAAGTCTTCTAAGTGACTTACATAATCTTTTAAAATAACTACTTTCAACATCAATTTTAACACAAAAAATGGTGTTTTTTATGGATCAGATGGTGTCTTCTTAAGTTTCCAGCTTGTGTAAATGTTCTTCCACATATTTGACAACTATAAGGTCTCACTCCTGTGTGAATCACCTGATGGTCTTTTAAGTGGCTGCTCACTCTGAATTTTTTCCACAAGTATTACAACAGTATGGTCTTTCTCCTGTGTGAATTAAATGATGGGTTCGTAAACTACCAGCATGGGCAAAACTTCTATCACACAGTTCACAAATGTAGGTTTTCTCTTTTAATTTAATATGTTTCTCCCCTCTTAGGGAGACTCCAGCTTTTAGTTTGCTAATTTTCCATGACTTATCATTTTCTTCCTCACCCTCATTGTCAAATTCAATCTCACTTCCAGATAAAATGGAAATAATGTCATGCTCTGCTGACATGCTGGGCGATTCATTCTTCACAACATTTTGTTCCTGTAAAAAAAGAAAGAAGTATTTATAGATTCACTATCTCAGAAAATTTGTGATAACTATTAGAATTTGTAACAGCACAGATTCTAAGTGAAAAAACAAATGACTGAGGACAAATTAATTATTATGAAACACAAAAAATGATATACTCATAAGAAATAAAATGAGTTTCAAACAGATATGTATAACAGAAATAAGAATCCGCCAGGCTAAAACAAATGGAGATTAATGGCAAGCACAGACGAGCCATGATCAGCACCACAGTTTGGAAAGAGGGGTGAGGGAGGAGAGAAAAGTGTTATATTTAATGGAAATCTTGTGCATTTTGACTTAATATTTAGATATTGACACTGAATTAATATTAACATTACTGCTTTTAAAATGTGTACCTCTCCTTTATTTGTGCACTACTAACAGCAGAAAAAAAACACGTTTCACAACAGGAGTTTAATTCTTTTAAGAATGTTCATATTTCAATCTGATGTGTGTTTTTTTCAGATAAGGACCTTTAATTTTTCCATGTACCTTGAGTGTATTTTCATCATAGACTTTCATCACAATTTTCAATAACAATAACACGCATGCACTAGTTCTAACATGGCACCAAACTATTGAGCAGAGTTGAGCATGATTGAGAAAGACTGTTTGCAATTGGTCAAGCAGACTTTCACACTAAAGTGTTTACTTCCAGGACTTGTCACAAAGGTTTTCTGTAGCATATGCAAAATATTGTAATTTTTTCACCTTCATCTCAAATAATATTGTAAGTTTTTTATCATCAGACCTTGTGAATGGCCAGTAGAGTAAACCAAAAAAAAAGGGGGGGGGAATCTGCTGATTAACAGGATATTCTCATCCATGTTATATGTGAATGCTCAGAATTAACTGAAAGTTACTGAAATGGATAACCTGCTTGGTGAACTGTCAAACATATAACATTTTGATTCATTCCCTTATTGGTTAATTTTCACATAAATACTTTGTTCACCAAAATCCCTGTAAAAGAGATACTATCCATCACTTAACAGAAATAAAAAGCTGATGGATCTATTGACCTGCTGTAACATGCTTTTCATTGATACCACTTAAGAGTTGATTACCCTATGCACAGCAATATCTATTTTCAATTACAAGATGAATTATTTTTAACAAACTAAAGGTATTGATGATGAGTCCCTTATCTCCTCTATTCTTAGTGACATCTACATGAAGAACTTCTAAAACCTCATTGTAACTCGTCCAAAAACCACCAAAACTATAGAAAAATTCAATAGCTAACACTTCTGTGATCTGATCATTTCTTGACGCATCTTAAAATTACACCTATCAATTAAAAAACAGCCATTCTCTTTCCTTCATTGATATCCTGCTTCATGTCAAGATTACAATCTTACAAAATTGGCACATGCAGTTTAAATATCTCAACTTTAAATCAAATCAATCTCAAGTTGTCAAAACATTTCCTGTCTTTACACAAGACAATAAAATTCTGCATCAGCTTTTCTCTTTGCATTGAATTAACGCATCTCAAAATAACATTCTAAGCTAATAGATATTCAAATAATTTCATTAGAGGAGCCTATATAATTACATAAACATTAAAAAAAACATATAAAAACCATAAAACAGGATCACAGTACTATTTATTCCAAAAATATGTTCAAAATTCAGAAATACACAAAAAAAGTCTGTATTCAAACTTATTTTAATGTTGAAAAGACATTACAAGACTCTTAATCCATGTAAAGCACCTGCTCTAATCATCTGTCAACAAATGATTCTTAATCCATGTATTGTAAAGAACCTTCTCTAATCATCTGTCAACAAAAAGTCTTAACCCATGTAAAACACCTGTAATCACCTGTCTTACAAATATTCTTTATCCATGTAAAGTACTTGTAATCACATGTGAACAAAAGTATCATAACCCATGTAAAGCACCTGTAATCACCTGTCTTACAAATATTCTTTATCCATGTAAAGCACCTCTAATCATATGTCAGCAAAAGTATTCTTAACCCTTGTAAAGCACCTCTAATCATATGTCAACAAATATATTCTTAACCCATGTAAAGCACTTCTAGTCATATGTTAGCAAAAGAGGTTATTTAGAAATATCATTTTCATGTGGAGCTTCATATGTAGGTATGACACTTAAAACTATGTCTCAAAAGAACATAAAAACATTCTGGTTGTTTAATGAAAACTAACATATCAACTATTGTAAAATATGTAGGCTTAGCTACTAAACACATTTTAACTTATCACAGCTGAATCTTCTACTGTTCAAAAGCATAATATATGCAGAAAAACAGTGATATTGATCCATAATAATAACATAGGTGGCTTTCTTGTCACAATTCACATGATAAACAAATGCAATTAATTTAAAATAATGTTGAAAGACCTCTAGTTGATTGCTCTCCATCAATAACATGTATTTGCAAGAAAAAACTGTACAAACAGCATGTGCAATAGCACTAAAATTTCCATAACTAAAACATGATTACATATAAACAAGATTCTACGTAATAAAATAAAAATTTTTTCTTAAACATGAAGAGAGAATGGTTTTTGTAAGCTTGAATTTCATACTAAAGCTACTTTTATTTATCTATTTACATCCAATTATTTTTATGTTAATATAATCATCGAAAAGGACTTAAACACACTTTTCATACATGCAAAAAAACTCACAACTCTGGAACACAACACAAAATTTTACCTCTACTCTTTCAGCACTTGTTCTCTCAACTTCAAGCGTTGAAAAGTCATTTTTTTTGGCCTTTGATTCATGTATACTTCTCTTCAAGTCCATCTGAGAATACAGCAATTTCTCTTTTAAAATTGTGTCTAAACAGCTTTCATTAAAGATGTTTTTTGTATAATCTGTAAAAAAAAACATTAATAGTTTAAAATAATTAGCATCTTATTCCTATTTGGAAGTAAGTTAACAATATGTAATCTGTAGAATTACACATGTTCTAATGAAAAAACTAGATAAAACATTCATTACATAAACAAGAATGTATAACTTTTTATCATGGAATTTTTAATGTTCTCTTTAAACACTTTACTGCTTATATTATAGACAATTTCCAATAATTTACAGTTTAAACAAATAAATAAATACTATGGTAGATAAATACTTCATGTTCAAAATTATGGGCACAAACATAAAATATTACATATCCAACAATGTGTGCAGTATGATGGTTGTCACCACTGAAGTAAAACCAATCTAAATAATTGTGCAAGCATACTATTACGTCTCCGTTTGTTAATTGATTTTTCCGTAACTTCGTTCCAACGAAACTTTAATGACACAAGTCTTTACTTAATAAAATTGGTTTATTCTTTCCGAATATAACTTTACGATACACTTAATTTCAACAATCGTGCTAAAATAAACAATATAACGAACGAACGTTAACTTCAACAATACCCTGTGACTGCAGTTCAATTACTCACTATCTACTTACACATTACATTCTTCCCCGTCACGTTGTCACCCTCTTTTATATACCAGACTACCCTATATCTAGTAATTGCTAGAGCATTCGCCAAGGTACAGGATAGTTCTAGAAACTAGAGGACGTGAGAATAGTCACGTGATCTCGATGACGCAACAATACACTATATATATAAAATTCTTCTTTGTAAAAATTTCTCTTAACAAGAAAAAAATTTACCTAAATTATGATTTTTAGTAAAATTTATAGCAAGAATATGGAAAAAGTTTTTATTTCTATAGAAAAATATATGATGATGATTTACAAATTATAAAAGCATAACCACTATTTCAACTGTTTAAATTTCATCCACATTTGTCTTTATCACACTGTTGATATTTGTATAACAGTATTGTTTTCTCACACAAATACACCAAGCAGAAAAATGTCCAACTCTGGACTACAACACAAAATTTTACCTATACTCCTTCTGCACTTGCTCTCTCAACTTCAAGTGTTGAAAAGTCATCTTTTCTGGACTTTGTTTCATGTATACTTCTCTTAAAGTACTAATATAATTTACTAATTTTTAAAAAATATGTATGCTGACACTGTCATTCTGATTAATAAAACAAAACATTTACTTAGGAATAACAAATTTGAAATACCAGGTTTTCAGAAATGGAATTGTAATAACCGAATATTTCTTTCAGTCTGTTAAACAGCGATTTTATAAAGAATAGCCACTTTCTTGGATTATTTGTAGTGTTCATTATAGAACTGTAAACAGTTTTTTTTCCCCCAAAGATGTCAGATTCTAACAAAATTTGATAGAATGTGTGTACTAAGTTTCTTTTTTAAGTTTCCAGACTGAATAAAAAATACCCTTTTCTAATCTTAACAGTGCAAGTCTTCACCATCGATTGAGAAACTTTTTTAAATAAAAGACTGATTTTACTTTTCATAATCACATGCTCTCCCACAGACATTAAAGTGGCATGTTTTTTAAATGCTTTCCCACAGACACTACAGGGGCATGTTTTTTAAATGCTCTCCCACAGACTTTACAGGGGCATGTTTTTTAAACGCTCTCCCATAGACATTACAGGGGCATGTGTTTTAAATGCTCTCCCACAGACATTACAGGGGTATTTTTTTTTAAATAATCTCCCAAACACACTAAAGGGGCATGTTTTTTTCTATTAATGTAGTAACAGATAATATTTTACAAAACTGCCAAATATGATTTTTTTTCTTAACTGTCACAGAAGAATGAACTCTCTTCCATATCAATCAAGCTGTGAATTTTAAACTTTCAAGTGTTTGTAATAATTTATTACGTATTTCACAAACATAAGCTTTACACATTTTAATTCTTCATCAAACTTTCATCTAAAATTGAAACAATGTCATACTTTCCTGATAACCTTGACATTTATTTTTCAGTGATACTTTTCTGTAAAAGTACAACAGAAAAAATTAAAATATGGCACATAAACAAAGGTGTAATCGGGCCAGTACTTCAAGTTGAGAATTCAGAATAATGCGAAAAATTTTAAGAGAATAGCAACTCTCAAGAGCTACAAAAAATATATCTGTCCTGAGTATTACAAGTTGCTGCATGAAGTTTACTAAATGATGTTCAGACTTACATTTTTTCTTCTGGAAAAACAATACACTTTCAAAAACATACATTAACTATTCCATAATTCTTCACCTACACCACATAAGTGCTTTGTAAAATTATAATACAATGATATCATATGAGACATGTAGTTCTAAAAAAATGAGTTAAAATGACATTCTGTCAACTACAATTTACATAAATCTTGATGATGAATAATTGAACCTAACTGTTGTTCTAGAATAGCACTATATATTTTAATATAGAATGTCATGCTAAAAGTTGAAAAGCAGTTTGTACTATAATTTCCAAGATCCTCCTAGGTGTCTTGTACTATAATGTCCAAAATCATCACAGGTGACATGTACTATAATGTCCAAAATCATCCCAAGTGACATGTACTATAATGTCCAAAATCATCACAGGTGACATGTACTATAATGTCCAAAATCATCCCAAGTGACATGGACTATAATGTCCAAAATCATCCCAAGTGACATGTACTATAATGTCCAACATCATCCCAAGTGACACGTACTATAATGCCCAAAATCATCCCAAGTGACATGTACTACAATGTTCATGATCATCTTCAGTGACTTGTACTGTAATTTCCATGATTACCTTCAGTGATTAGTACTATAACATTCATGCTCTTACTAAATGACTTGTACTATAATGTTCTATTGTTAGTCATTACACCCAGAAGCTTTCAGCAATCAAACATTTAATGCACTTAAACACTATTCTATTACACATATTTTCATAAATATTCATATCCCATTTCTCAAAGACAACCAATAATTTTCCACATGGTCACTCTACGTGAACTTTTTCCATACGTTAAAAAAATGATTTGAATGATTTCTAAAGTATACAATAACTTCAGCATGAAAAACAATCTTTCTTGTGAATCAAATGGTGTCTTTTCAAGTTTCCAGCTCGTGTAAATCTTCTCCCACAAATCTGACAACTATAAGGCCTGATGCCAGTGTGGATCAGCTGATGGCCTTTTAAGTTGCTGCTTATTCTGAATTTCTTTCCATAAATAGTACAACAGTATGGCTTTTCTCCTGTGTGAATTAAATAATGAGTTCTCAAGCTTCCAGAACTGGCAAAACTTCTATCACAGAGATCACAAATATAAGTTCTCTATTTATGGTAATAAAATTGTTTCTTTCTTCAGAGACTCCAACTTTTAGTTCATAGTTTTTCATCAAGGCTTCATCCTCAAGGTGATTCTCGGTTGATATCTCATACTCTTTTGACCACACAGATGCTTCAACTTTTACAAGGAGATCCTTTGCCTAAGCAGAAAAAGAAGTATTCATACATTAACTGCTTACTTTCCACTCAAAAAATTTACTGCTTCTAGAAAGCAATATCTTTCTGAATACATCTATAAACATACAAAACCTATAACATGAAATAATAAAATTCAAACAAGGACATATCTCTGGATGGACAGGGTTAAACGTACAAAGATTTATTTGTACATTAAGCTTCTATTGCTATTCTATACTGTATTCTATGATATGTCAATTCTTAAAAAGATCTTAAAAATTAATGAAACACTTTTCCAAGAATATGCACTGTGTAAGCTACAGTAGGTTCTAAACTAGGTTGCAGTTTCATGCTATTGACTCCTATCTATAAAAGAGGCAGGAATATGCAAATCAAAAACTATTCCGTACATGTAAACTTCAAGTATGTTAAGTTCCCTCATGACGAAAAAAAAAGAGCTACAAATCTTAAATATAAAAATAATTTTACGGTTAATACCTTTCCTTAATAATTTGGCAAAATGGGGCATACAAAAAGGAAATGGCAAACATCTCTCTCACAGCTTTTAAATTTTTAGAAAGTTAACATTTTCCTACACTGGAAATATATTTCCGATAAATACTTACCTCCTCTCACATAATCGCTTTCCTCGATTTGTGCTGCCCTCTATATGCACAATTTTTGCCCACTACTAGCCTTGATGCTTCCAACTACTCTCACGTGTTTACATTTGGTATAGTTGCAAATGAGCATGTTACAACCCTCCACCAATAGGAGTGCAACACACCCTCCAAGTGCAGCTGACTCCCTCTGTACTGTAAAGTATTATCATCACTTTCGAGATTAGGCAAAAAAGATGCACCTGAGGATGGTTGGAAAGTGTGAGAAGAGGTTGGTATATATTAGAAATAGATTTTCAGTGTAGGAAAATTAACTTCCCACATGATACGTTACCTCTACTCATATAATAGCTAGAATCCCACATTGAAATGGTGGAGGGACTGGTGTAAAAGTTACCAAAATCAGCACTCTTTGGAAAGTGCAAAACAAGAACCCATGGACTGTGATACTCTAATGATCAAACCTGTGAGAGACTGCACTCCATCTGTACCAGTTATACTCTTTGATGTTGTCAAGTTATGTGTTGCTAAATCAGGCAGAAAAGATGCTCGTCCGATCTGTAATCGGATGCGTCAGATGGCGTAGAGTGGCTAGGGCATGTCAGACCATATTCGATGGGTCAACTCAATTCCAAAACCAGGCAGCACTGGGTATTTGTCTACCTGTGCATGGTAGGAGGATAGTCCTAACTGTTTTCACCTCAATACCAGGGAGAAACAACTTCTGTTCTGATAACCCAGACAGGTCAAGTGTGCAGACCCAGTACATAACCAACAGAAGGCCACACAGGAACCCGACATCCAGGAAATGGCAGGAATGGGGAATGCAAATGTGGTGGGTGAACTCCAGTCCTAAATCAGGTAGCATCAGGAATTGTTTGTCCAGTCCACGGTAGGAGAAGAGCCCCCACTAACTACTCATGTGAGGATTTGTGTTGACTGGTCCTATGCTAATCCAACACCAGACCAACCAGGAACTGACATCCAGGTAGCAGCAGGATGGGGGAAAGCCATCCAAAAGAGTGAACTGTATGTGGTGGATTCATACTGTCCAAAACCAGGTGGCATTGTGTATTTTTCTTCCAGTCTGCAGTAGGAGGAGAGTACTCACCATTTACACCAACAGAACATACTGCTCTATTCTCGACTGGGTGGAATTAGTCACACTCAGGAGGAAGCCTTGATGGTCCACCACCCCAGTGGCTAGGACTCCCATACTCCACTGGAAGAGGGAGGTAACAATGTGGTGGGGAGTTTGGAGGAATGTAATACTGTAAAACAGTGCAATGGGTGACCACAAAAACCCTAATTCAAAAAAAAAGACCAGTCCTAGCATATTCAACAAGGACAAGAGGGATGGCAGTGATCCCAACACTGCTTTACTTATTTTAGTCTATGAGTTGGTACAATCCCTATTTATGAAGCAAGATACCATGAAGCAATCTCTAGTGGTCTTGTGGAACACCCCATCTTTTCAGTGAATGTGATAGAACTCTATGTCCATATGGTGTGGATTGAAAGTTAAGTATACCTGGAAAGGCACCACTCACCTCAAAGTGGGATTCCGGGAGGTAGAAAGGGGCCACTGAAAGTAAGAGATAAAAAAGTGATAACTTACCCATTTAGAGCCTATATGGGGTATGGAGAATAGCGATGGGTAGAAAGTGATAGTCAGATAAAGAAGAGACAGCCAAATGATGCAAACATGTGAGGTGTAGCCCAAATGCCAGTCTGCATGATCTCCTTTAATGGATGTGACAAGCAAGAAGATGAACTTGCTGAGATTAGGCCCAGTGTTAAAAAAGAAAAGTGAATGAGACCAAGTGCCTCCTTGTTGACTGATATAAGAGACTATGATCAAATTGTCAGAATGGATCATGACCAGGTGTTCATGTATTAAAGGCAGGAAATGAACTAATGCCCAATGAATAACCAGGAGCTCCAAAAAGTTGATGAGTTGGTCAGATTCGTCCTCTGACCAACTACCAGATATCTCCTGAGAATTTAAGTATGCCCCCCCCCCATCCTGTAAGACAAGCATCTGTAAAGAGATTAAGATTTGGATGGGGAGGAGGAAGAGAAACATTAGCTAAGGTGTTTTCCCTGTTGAGTCACTAGGCAATATCAACTTGGAGGGTGGAAGAAAGAAAAATGGAGGATTCGAAGAGATCTAAAACAAGGTTCTGTGGATTGGGCAACACTAAACAAAAGCAACTAATGTGTGCATGACCCCAAGGAACAAGGGTTTCCATGAAAGCCCAAGTGCCCAAAAGAAAGAAATCCTTGCATGTAGGAAGAGAAGGCTGGGCCCTGTTGAGGTAAGTTTTGAAAGACAACCCCAGATGAATAAGATACTGGATGAGAGTGACATTGGACTTATTCAGTTTGACAAGCCACCCCAAACAAGCTACCTTTTGAAGGAGGAAATGGGTATGGTTGTGAGAAAGTTGTTGGGAAGGAGCCAAAAAGAGTCAGTCATCCATGTAATGGTGAAACTGCAGTCCCAAATCGTAAATATGATGGGCAAAGGCTCTGACTACACGACAGAAGGCATACGGTGCTGATGCCAGACTGAATGGTAGTGTGTGGAATAGAAACACCTGACCCCCATGAACATACTTAAGGATGCAGGAGAAATACTAATATGAAGGTAAGCATCCAAAACATCAACCTTGGTCATCCAAAGATCTGGAGTGAATGACCATCTGAGGGTGAGAAAAGACTCCAAGGTGAAACATGGGAGGTTGATGAAGCAGTTGAGGTTTGAGACATCAAAAACAAGATGCTAATCCCTGTTTTCTTAGGGACAGTGAATAGATGGGAATAAAATACTGAGAAGGGTGAAACACTTTTTCTATAGCATCCTTCCCCATGAAATCCCAAACTGCTTCAGAGTGATGCTGGCAAAAAAGTGGATCCCGAGGAGGAGGGAAATGGGAACTGGAGATGATGGATGAAGAGTGGAGAAATGAAGAAACAATTCTTCTGCAAGCACTTGAAAAACCCAAGAACCTGTAGCAAAAGGATGCCACAGATGACAAAACCTGGCCAATACATCTTCATGGTGCCAGAACCCAAGGGTAGTCATCAACAATACTGGTATCTGAAATGGCAATGATGGGCAATCTGACAACTCGCAGCTGACACAGTGGAAGGTGGTACCAGTAGAGGGAAAGATGTTGGAGGGCAAGAAACAGAAACAGGAGAGGATTGGGAAAGACGAGAAACAAGAGAGGAGATAAAGGAATGTTGGCATACAGCCTTCACCTGAGACTCTAAGGGACATCTCCAAAAACTGGCACAACAAAGGATCCAGGTGAAGGCCAAGCAGATAAGAAGCAGGCAGACACATGTGTGACAAAAGGGCATCCCTGCCAAGGTGATCTCAACAACAAAGCATCCACATATGGAAGGACAAGGCTGTGGAAGATAAATGCACCAACGTAGAGAAAAGAAGGCCATGCATATCTACCAAGAACCTCTCAGGGGAACAGTGGACAGCTTCAGAAAGGAAGTGAATAGATAATGGAGATTAGTCGTGAGGGTAAGACAAAGGCAAGAAAACTGGGCAGGGGAAAAACAAAGGGTAGTAGCAGGATTACAGCCCCATGCATGAATCAGTAATTCCAAAGTCTGAGAATCAAGAAAAGGAAACTCCAACCTATTGTATGCCAAAGCATGTAAGTTAGCCAAAGTTAGCAGTTGCTTAAGGAATTATTCAGCATAGACATGAATATCTGGTGAGGGGGAAAAAAACAAATAATTAGTTATCAGGCCAGAAGGAAGGAGTAATCATATGAAATAGGGGAAAGAAACAAAAGATAACAAACCTGAGAGATCATGTCCAAAAAGGCTGAGAAAGGACGTGGGAGATTAAGAGGGTTAGACCAGGAAAGACCAGCAAAAACAGGATGTGGAAATAGGCTGTCTAAGTCTTCCTCCTTAGGAACAGATTCTCTAGGAAATGAGAGATCCTACAGCAACTCAGGAGATGTTGCAGGCTGCAGGAAAACTCTAACTAAAAGTGTGAAGCCCAAAGACACAACAGTTTTAAGTGTGTCTTGATCAGTTGTGGCAAGATCCATACCAGAAGCCATAGATGTTAAATGAAATTGAGAGTTCATCATATGGAAAAGAAAAAGTTTCCAGAAGAAAAATAAAATATAAATGACAACAAACATAACATTGTCAAAAAGGTAGGAAAAATGAACAAAAAATGCAAAGTACCAAGTGAAAATTCAGATGACTGCGCAATCAATACAACCATTACTACTCTTTACCAACAAATAGCAGGATTCACCATCACCTTATAATGCCACACAACTGAAAGGGTAAGCATGCTCATTGATGGGTCTTGATTAAAATCATGTGCTTGATAGAGCATTTTAACAGTGAAACTTAACTAAATATCTTAACCTCAATCGAAAAATGTGTACAGCTACATTGTATTGATTCTCCCTATACCAAATCATCACCTCCATTAACCATTGGTAAAGTTGTTTTTAGTTTGCTCTTAAGATTTGTATTATGCAAATGTACTGTCAGATATTAACTTTGATCTAATTAGCAACTGATCAATGAAGTAATTTAATTCATGGTACATGGGAGTACCAGTATAGTGTTTACCCCTTTCATTATTTTTATGGGGTTAATTAGTTGTTTGAAGCATGACAAACAGCAAGTGTCTAAAGAATGGTAATTGGTTTTAAAATGTCTTGTAATAGCTTATCAGGATTAGACTATCGAACTTTGCTGACATGTTCCTATGTTCTTTCAGTTAAAATGCAACCAGTTTTGCCCATGTACAAGTTTACCATAATTTCACTGATTATACAATAACACAACATTTGAAGAAAAGAATTTAACATACACATATCATATCTCTAACATTACCTCACTAAGACTGCTTGCTTGAAATAGTAAATTTTACAACTTTCAACTTCCTCTTTTCTTCACCACCAATTATTTTAAACTTGCAAAAAACTGTTCATTTGACATTTTCATAAGTATATTTAAGAATTTTAACCATTATTTCTACATTACTTATACTCATCACTTTTTTTACCACAATATTTTGTAACTTAAAAATCAAAACTTTCAATAATTAACAAAACAAGTATAAAAATCTTTATTCTTTCTTTTCTAAAAGTAAAAGTACATAACAGTACCAAATTCAGTGCATAGTTTAATATCACAGAGGAAATATGTCAAATAAACCTACCCATCCAAAATAGAATTAACAAGCATGAAAGTAATCCAAAAAGGAACATAGAACATATCAAGTAAATTAACAGTGAATATGGTAAAGAAAAAACTAAATATACCACTCTCCATCAGAAGAAATGCCTATATATTCTTTTAATTTACTTTTCAAATGAAGCATTACTGAATTATCAGTGCTCAAAGTGGTGTCAGTGCTTGGGGAAATGAAGGCTATCTTGAAAAATAGCTCAATATTCAATCTTGATAAGTATTTCTAAAGTTGTTACAGTAGTAATAGCACTGAAAAAGATTTTATTAATATTTAAGAGTTTCCATAAATCCATGAGTCCAGGCAGGCATTTCAAGTTTTCATGGTGTATACCTTGAATTCATTGTGACAAATGCCCTTGTCTAGCCATTTTTTAACCCATCCTCTGACTTAAACAGATTTTTTTTTCTCTAAAACAATTTTGAAAAGTGTTGTGAGATGACATTCAAATTTATTTTTAGGATAATCAACAACATGTAATGAAAAATGAGTTGAAACAGCTTGCATTCTGTTCAGAGAAATCATAAATATCCATTCGAAACATCCTTACAAAGTGATGGTATGGAAAGCAATGATTTAAATACATGCCGATAAACCATACAATCACATTGTGGTGCACTTTAAGCACTGCTCTTTATACATTTCTTTCCTCACAAATTTTACTTTTCATTTAGGTTTCTTGAACTTCTAAATATGGCTCAAGTCACTAGCATTTCATTGATATTCCTTAATCAAAAACTTCCAATGAAAATTGGTGATATTCACTTACATCTTTCCACAAAGTAATTGGTCTTTTCTATAATTTTAAATTTAATTTAAACAAATTACTTAATTAACAACTTACAAATTTGTACATCTACCAACTTTATTTGTTTTCACATTTATTTAAAGTAATTTCAACATAAAAGTCTATAAAATCACTTCAGTAATCATCTATCTCCTATCAAAACCTTTAGTCTGTATAAAGCATGTAAGTATAAATCTCTCAAAACTAGCTCTCTTATCTATATGTAAAGAAAACACGAAAAGAACATCACTTGGAACATATTGAACATACCTTTCTACAAACATTTTCAGCTCTTCACACTATACACTTAAATTCTATATATATTTAGAAGAGTTTTAATATCCTCGGATGTAAAGTTCTACTAATTCATTTTACCTTCTCTGTAAACAACAAATTTAGTTTATATCTGGGGCAGGTACATGTAGTAATCCCAAAAAAAAGCAACTAAAATCAAATACATTACAATTAGTTCCTTTGACACATAGGTAAATAATATTATTAGATTTACTCTCATGTCATACAATAGCATAAAAAATTATTATTTTTTTAAGGAAAACTAGTAACATTAAATGACAGCAAGAGATGTTTTGATCCATCTAGGTTGTCCTATCCACTAAATTGAACTAAACTATTTACAAAAAAAAACCTTCAAAGCCAGCCCTTGTCACTTAAATAGTCATCAAGCTTTTCATTAATTACCCTTCAATCAACTGCATCCATCACATCCAAAGTCAAGCCAAGTCAAGATGTATTACTTGAAAATGACTTCTTCCCTGCCAAAATGTATAGTTTTGTCCCCTAGTCTTACCATTCTCACCAACAAATATAAAAAAAAATGATACTCAATACACTCAATTCCCTTCACAATCTTAAACATCTCAATCAAAACCCCTCTAACTCTTCTTTTTTCAAGAGAAAACAAGTTCAGAGATCTCATCTTATCCGCATATGATAATCTTTCCATCCCAGGTATCATCCTAGTGGACCTCCCCTGAACCATTTTCAACAATTCAATGTCCTTTTTGAGGTAAGGATCCCAAGACTGAACATAATACTCCAAAAGTGGCCTAGTCAGTCATCTATACAATGACATTATAATCTCTTTAGACTTGTATTCAATATTTCTGTTGATACAATCTAAAATCCTATTTGCCCTGCCACTAGCAACAGCACATTACTTGGATAGCTTAGGAGACTGATCAACCAGAACACTCAGAGATTTTTCTTCCATAACACTGTTAAGGTTATTCCCATTAAAATTATACTTATAATTCAAATTGTGATATATATCATATGAATTAAATTGCATTTATTATAATTAAAAGCCATCTGTCATTTATTCACCAAATTTACCAAATAATCCAAATCCTTTTGTACGGCAGTAACATTCTCCTTACAGCCAGCAACACCCAAAATTTTAATGTCATCAGCAAATTTAAATAATGTATGAACCATTACTTCATCTATGCCATTGATGTAAATCAAAAAGAGCAAAGGTTTTAACACTGAGCCCCGAGGTAACCCATTTGTAACAGTTTGATTAAACTCCATTTATAGCAACCCTCTGTTTTCTTCCATCTAGCCAGTTTTCTATCCAATAAGCCAACCTATCTTGAACACCTAAAGAAATAACTTTTAACAAGGCTTTCATGTGGCACTTTGTCAAATGCTTTCTGAAGATCCAGATATCCAAATCCACACCTATACCTTCATCTAGGTAAACAGTAATCTCTTCAAAAAATGTCAAAAGATTAGTGAGGCAAAATTTTCCCTTAGTGAAATCATGTTAACTATCCAAAAAAACCTTAAGCTTTGTTAAATGACTTTGCAAAGCATCTTTTTTCAGACTTTCAAAAACTTTTCCCACCATTAATGTAAGAGTAATAGGTATATAATTACTGGGACAATTTTTATCACCTCCCTTCAAAAGAGGAATAACATTAGCGAAATTCCAATTTTCTGGCATCTTCCCACTATTCAAGAACTTTCCATCTAGTAACTGTTCAGGTTGAGGAATATTTCTTAAATCTTCATTAGTAAAAACTGAAGAAAATAGATAATTTAATAACCCAACCATCACTTAGTTATCAGATATTAGCCTTCTGGTGTCATCTTTTAAAGGCCCTACTCCCATCCAGTGGCGTAGCAAGGGTTCTCAGCACCTGGGGGCAAAGACACTTTTGGCACCCCCACCTCTAAAATGTTTTGATCATTTGTTTTGTGATTCATTACCCCCTTGATGACAATAACATAAAGAATTAATTACCGCCTTACACAGGCCTAAAATAGTCACAATATAACATCTCACAATATCACAACTATAAACCTGAAACTAATGAAGTACAGCCTACGAGGTGTACTTACACATAATTTGTAAACCA
>NW_013667230.1:1353-43152 GCF_000517525.1 Limulus polyphemus | reverse complement strand
GCCTGACAGATGACCTGACATGACAGCAGCATTATCATAATATTGTGAACAACAATCACTCAATAAAATTCCATCCGCTTCTCATTTTGTGCTTACTGTTTTCTTAATATTGGCAGCGTCTTTTTCCTTTGTCTGTATAAAGTCAATAAATGACTCGTTGACTTCTACTTTTCTTGTCTTAAAGTCAATGTCAACAAACCGAATCACTTGGGCCAACTGCTCACGATGGGCTAAATCAAGTGTGGAATCAAACAGAATACCATAGTATTTGTTTCCACGAATTGCTGACAAACAATAATTTCGCACATGTGAAGCCATGAGACTTATAAACTCATTTTGGATTTCAGAAGAAAGATAAGATGTTGATGTATGCTTGTTTTTAACATGCTCTAAATGCTCTCTCATTATTGGGTCATATTTTTGCTAATAACTGCAAAAGTGACAGGAAATTTCCAGGGTTTTTGTTTGAGGTTATGTCCTCAGTATGACCACGAAATGCAAGATTCTGAGAAGCTAAATATTTTGTACAATCCAGCAACCGTCGTAGTACATCTCTCCATTTATTGTTTTTTTGCTGAAATTGCCTTTGCAGCTCTTCATCAATGCCACTTTGAAGACGAATTCGGTGCTCAGTTTCTTTCCAAGCAGCAAATGACTCACAATGACTGTCACTATTTTCATGGGTATTTAGCGCTTTTCAATATTTTTCCACTTAGAAAATCCATGCCTTGTTTTGAAAGCAGACCGACTACTGGATGTCATACATGTAGATGAAAAAAGAATACAACAAAAGCAATATGCTGCTTTATGTAGAGGTGAATACACCAACCAGGAACACTTGACCTCTTGTTCATTCAGAAGGCATCATTTGAACCAAAATGCAGTCATAGAACGCCCATCTTTGGCATCAAATGGACCTTCTTTATGTTGAAATTCAAGTGTTCCAACTTTAACAATCTGTGTGTGATGTGCATGTGTTACAACTGCTGAGCCTGTTGTATCAAACTTCATGAATCCAATATTCATGTGTGTTAAAATATTTATTAGGTCATCCTTTTTAAGCTTAGCACACTATTCTGTGGATTTGTTTCTGACAAAGTGGAATACTCTTGTTCATTATTGTAGCTTTCAACAGGACAGAGAACAGTTTCTTCATTGTTTTCTTTTTCAAATGAAATAGCATGTTTACAATCTTGCACTTTGACCTTTTTGCTGCCATCAAAAGGAACAGATGCTGGCTTACTGGTGTCATCACTTCCAGCAAGAAAAGCTCTCATCAATTTGCTTTACTCCAGCATTGAAGCTGCAAATTGTGCACATCTTTTGCATCCCTGTGCCCCTATTTTCTTTTTTTTTGACATGATGGGCTAAAAGAATAAATTAATAAATAATGACTACACTATTTAGTTGCAACATGCAAATTGTCGATGAAAGGAAGCATTCTACTTTCCTAAGTTCCTAACCACAAATTATATTTAAATTATACAATTATAGTTGCAATTCAGGACTAGTTGGGTACATCTGGACCTGGTTTCACTTTAACTGCCACCCATACTCATGTTAATTAATGTGACACAACAGTAAGAAAATCAATGCAGATGAGTGTATAAGCTGGTAAATCATGCTTATGAGCACCAAATAAATTACTGGCAGTTGCTAAATCACATTTAAAAACTCTATAGGTTTAACTACATGAACACTACAGGAGACAAGTCTGAAATTGCTCGAATGAATATTACACACACTGTGGAGAAGGGTGTAATCATAACATAATATAACCCTAGAGGCTTAAAGGCTATATTTAATATTAAGGGTTTTGATAGAATGAAAAAAACCTAAATATAAGTTAACTAATTAGTGGTGCTAGATTACAGTTCCTAGATTAAGTCGCGAGTACATCTAGATCTAACATTAATGTTAGACCTGTTATTTCCATTTTTCAGTCTTAGGTTTGGATCTAGATGTAATAATAATGACAGAAATTTAGTTTATACACCTAAACTAGACCTTAGATTTGGGTGCATAGATTGAAAACACCTTATATTGAATCTATCCAGATCCAGATATAACCCTGCCTCATAAATTCTAGATTTAGATTTATTAGGCCTAACTTTTAGAACAAATGTTACATCTAGATCTATTAACTTAGTCATTAGATCTATCCCAGTGCAATGCCTAGTTTAATAGTTAGTATAGGTCTAAGTACGCCTATAATATAGGCTACAATTTGTATGACGATGGACCTACAGTCTAGAAATAAAGTTATAGCTGCAATTTGACCTGAAGTCTAGTACATTAGATGGTGTAAGACATGATTTACAATCAGCCAATACAATTACAAACCACTACATTAGGCCTATAATATTTACTAGATCTAGATCTAGGCCTTGCCTGTTACATATATTGCCAATCTTGCACACCAGTTAATATGTTACATCAATCTCGTATTTTCTTTTTGTTGAACATGCACTTACTTGTACGCTGTACTCTAGGACTTGTATTTGATCTACAGATAAATGATGGAATAGTGTAATTTACTTCTGTATGTCAATTCAGTCTCACTGTATTTCAGTGAGCAGCTTTTAAAAGTTAAAACTGCAAGCATAATACACACAAATAACGTAACACTGTGTCGTATTTACTTAATGTAGGGCAGTTATGCTATATCCTAGGGGAGGGCATAATTATTAATTAATAGGCATTATAGGCTAGAGGAAATTTTGTGCCCCTTCACACCTGTGCCCGGGGGCAACTGCCCCCTTGCCCCCTCTTGCTATGCCACTGCTCCCATCCTAACATTCTGCTTGTTCTTAATGTATTTGAAGAAATCTGTACTTTTACATTTGCAAAACCTTCGTAAGTATACATTAGTTACACATAATAATTAGTGAATCCTGCTACACTAACAATTAATACATTATTAGAAATGATAAATTTTGTGTAATATCATTGATTTTATTTGAATTGCAAGCCATAAAATTTTAAGTATAAATTTTTACACCTCTTAGCACAATCTTCAATTCTCTGGTTCGATTGTTTTTACTTCACATTTTTCACCAACTTATGTTGATGTATCACACTGATATATTCCTTTCCTTTATTCTCTTTATTTAATTTTAAATATTTTTCTATTTTCTGAGACATTTGATCTAAAAAACATAATATATTCACACAAAAAAAACAGAAAGTAAACACTTGTGTCATATATGTTCCATTACAAAATACTGTGTACAATACTGGTTTTTCCTATCAGTTACCCTATGATAAATTATCTTAACTATTTGTTATTACACACTATAGTCACTAAGAATGATACGTCTGTTTTATATTCAATAAATAAAACCTGAATCATTAGATTTACAGGCAATAATATTATCTTTTTCACAGGTACAAATTAAAGTTATATTAACATAAATAAAACATGCAAGTACACAGGTTATTTGAATACACTTGTAAGTACTAAAAATACTTTTCTTTTTCTCTACCCAACAAATACAACCAAAAATATCTTGAAACAAAAGCTTCTTTACTTAAATTTCCATAGGAAGACAAATATATACATTAAAAAGTGATTTAGTTTATTGCTTTTATCATGCACTTCGGTCCACGTATTCTTTGGGTTGAAAAATGTTACATAGCAAAAATCCTAATTTAAGAACAGAACATAATGTTTTACCTGTGGCAGTTCAGTACTTCTTGTTGCAACTTTAGGTGATGAAAAATCATCCTTATCTGTTTTACATGTACTTCTCTTCAAGTCTAACTGAGAATACAGTAATTTTCCTTCTAAAATATTGCTTGCACTTGTTTCATTTAAGACATTTTTGCTAAAATCTGGAAAAAAAACCCATTAAACTTTAGACTACTTGAAATAAATATTTAAATAAAATCCAAAAGGTCATGCACATAAGTTTTTTAGGCTTAGTTTAAGTGATGTGTGTAATATTCCAAAATATTAATTTTTTTAAATGTACAAATTGTGCAGTCTATTGATTTATATGCATGTTATTAAAACAATGTATTACAAAATATTACACGACCAAGACTATCTGAAACAAGCTCAGATGCGATGTTTTACTATAGTAACTCATTCTGAATGTTACTGCTTCCATTAGTTATAATTTCCAGTAACCTCTCAAAAAGCAGAAATCACACAAGTACTGAAAAAATATATCAAAGCCGACATTATTACCTTATATTCATAGCAATGGGTATTAATACATTTATACAATTTAAATTCATGTGAGCATTTTATGTTATGTATTTTATATGTATCAGTGGAACAAATGTGACAATTTCTCTCTTAATCTACACTAACATGCACACACACACTCAAAAAAAAGTGATGTTAATAAAAATCAGGTAAAACAGGCATTAAAAAGTAACATACACCACTTAAAGAGAGAAAAACATTTGAAGACTTCCATAATAACATTAAAGAGACCTAATATGTATAAATGAATTACTGATTGCCTTAAACTTTTATTTCTTATTATGCTGAGTGAACCAACATTTACTATACTTCATTTTGTCATCTTTAAATGCAAGATATGACAGATTGTTTGAAACAAAAAGGGCAATATTTTTTTTATGAGAAGACAAGAATTAATTTTGTATGTACTATAGATATGGCATAAGTATAAAAGAGAACCAACATAACCTATCATATCAAAATATTTGAACATATGATAACAAAGTTTGGTTTACCTTACACAATGTAAAAATTCATCCATAGCAAATACTTAAAACATTGGGTATAGTTAACAAGGAAGTCTAAAGTTTTGTTTTTACTATGTAGTGTATATAATAGCATTTTTTTTCTACTCAAATGAGCAGTTAAAAATGTAACTGCAATGACCATAAACATTTATTGAACTTTTTAGGTACATATAACATCAAGATTTACAAACAAAATTACAGATGTGACATTTTATAATTTCATACATATTGCAACATCTAATTCCAGACATAAACATTTTGAAGAAATGACCAACAGATAATTATTTCTCTCAAGCATTTGACTTAAAATAGCAATATCCCTATCTTCCAACAGTTTCATCCCAAGGAGTAATAGCTTTTAATCTTTTTTAGTTTCTTATCCTAGCTAGTAAATGCAAAGGTGCTCTGCAAGTTAATAAATATCTTAGTATTATTACCCAAAACTGCCATTTCCACACTAGGCTAATTCAATGCAATTTTCTGTGCAGTTAATGCAGTTGTAACATTATAATAAAATCAATGCATAATATTGTTGTTATATTAAGTATATTTTTTATCTAAATAATTAATTTGTTTTGATATATGAAATTAAATCAAACTAAACATTTTTCATATATGAAGGGTTTAATAAAATTTTCAATTCTACTAAAAGCCAGAGAAATTTTACCAGCTGGTGATGAGGTATAGCACAATGTGATGTGAAAATTTAAGATATATTTAAACAAAATGTTTATCAAAAATTATGTGTTATAAGAAAAACTATATAAAGAAAGCCTCATACCATAATGAGACTAATATATTTTACTACAATAAATAAATTTACACAAAATAGCTGTAACATGAAATACAAAGAACTGGCTAATTTAGATTATTAAATTTCATTACCTTTTAATATGTTATACTTAAAACACAGACTTTTCATTGTATAAAACAAAAACTAGTAACTGAATCTTTGTGTCAAGTTGTCATATTGGAATTGTCTGAACCATAACAAATTCTCTGCATATAAGAATGTGTCATTTTTAAGGAAGAAGTAATTTACCATTAATTGTTTTCCATACATGTCAAAATATGATCTTTGTAAAAGACTGAAGTCAAAGTTTCTTTTCAATCTTTCATACAGTGTAAATATTTTGATCATTCTCCTTTCTGCATTAATTATTACTTTTATAAACTTACAATGAATCCTCTGAAAAAAAACCTAATGATTTGTTTTCAATTAACTGACTATCATAAATTTTTATTTCATAGATAATACAAAAGAATGGTCTCTTTCGTGGATCAAATAATGTCTTTTTAAACTTCCAGCTCTTGTGAATGTTCTCCCACAGACATTACATGAATGTGGTTTTTCTCCAGTGTGGATTAAAAGATGATCCTTTAAGTGACTGCCTACTCTGAACTTCTTTCCACACCTGTCACAAGAGAATGGCTTCTCTCCTGTGTGAATCAAGTGGTGAATTTTTAAACTTCCAGCATGTGTAAATCGTCTATCACAAATTTCACAAACATAAGATTTCCACAGATGTCTTTCTGAAGGAATTCCACACTTTAATTCTTCATTGTTTTGTATCAAATGATCATCCTCTTCACACCCTTCATCATTTTCCACTTCGCTTTCAACCAAAGCTGAAACAATGCCACATTCTTTTGATAAGATGGGGGGTTCACCTTTTACAGCAACACTTTCCTGGAAAAATACAAGCTTCGAGTCATAAAGAATGAACATCACAAACTGATGTTTCAAAATATTGGTAAATAACTGTTTATGAACAGAAATTTTACATAAAAACACACATATACACATAAAAACTAGTACCAATCTGTCTTGATATATAGTTTGTTACTGAATCAGTTCACTTCAAGAGACATACTCAAACAAACCTGTTGAAAATACCCTACACCCCTAAATAATACATTACTTAAATAAGACAAGTTTTAACAGTTTCAACGTATTACTCATGAACACCTAAACACTGTCCTACATTGCTATTAGTAAACAAAAAATCACCTACTGTATATTAGAGAATAATATTGAAACAAAACTAAAACCTAAGTTCCAGTCACAAAAGCAAAGATGACTCTTCCTGAACAATAACAAACAAACAAACAAAAAAAGCTCTTACTAGGGCTATCTCATGAAGTGCTATTGAATTTTGATGTTTTTTTCTTGATTCAATGTCAAATTCACAAGCAAGTGATCCTCCTTCTAACTCAATTTCTGGATTTGTTTCATCAAATAAGTTTCGTTTTGGATCTAAAAACAAGAGGATTATAAAAAACAATATAGTAACTTTAGAAAACATATGCTATCAAAGTTTAAAAAATAACAATGTACAGGTACATAAATTCATCACTTGGATGATGGTGTTAAATTGGTATTACACATATACTGAAAAAATAGTGATTTTTTGTTAGTTAAACTTTGCACATCACTTCTCAAAAGCTATATGCACTAGCCATCCCTAATTTTAAAGTGACAGACTAGAGGGAAGGCAACTAGTCAATACCAACCACTGACAACTCTTGGGCTACTCTTTACTGAGGGATTCACAGTCACATCATAATGCCCCACAACTGAAAGGGCATATTTTGTGATGGGTTATTATCCCACAACCTGTAGATTGCAAATCGAGCACCCTAACCATCAGGCTTTGCCACTGACAATAATGGAACAATCATTCTTTTCCATTTATATGAAATACGTTGATTCTCCATAGTCTGATATCATAACTGGAAATAAAAAAATATTGTACATCCATCAAAATACTAATCCTGATATTAATATTTTGCTATATGTGCATGTAGTTTAAATCAAATATCAGTAACTTAACCTAAAGTAATGAGACATTACAACCAAATGCAAACTGCATAATTAATAAATCCCATTATTTTTAAAGGATTGATGGTTTTGTTGTGACATAGTAACAAACACATCTATAAAGAAAACAATTCAGCTTAGACAGAATCAACATGACATCCTAAACAAGGGCTCTTTCTTCATAAAATTTTACTAAAGAAGAATATTTGTGTTTGGTGTCACTACACAATGGGTTAGCTGTACTGTGTCCAGTGCAGACCCCAAATTTAAAAAAAATAATATTAAAGAACAAATTGTTTCCTGATTTAATAGATAATACAAATAACAGACCCTGACCTTAATTTTGAAGGCACTAGCAAATAGTTGCAAGTTACTTTTTTCCTGAAGTAAATTTGGGACTGCTACTAGCAACAAGATTATTATTCTCTAAATTGTAAATGTGTCGTAATTAAATACTAATAAATATGTAGATATCTTACCTATATGTATAAATCTTCCATGGCATGTTTTATTTTCAATACTTCATTTTAATTATATGTAAGTTTTCATTTTAACTATTTTATAAAAGATTGAAGATGCTCAATTTGTAAAGAAAGTGATAAAACTAAGCCATGATCACCTGGATCAACAAAGTCTATAACATCATCTTATACTAAAACAAATATTTTATTATCAAAAGCCAAAAGGTGGCAAAGCATTAGAAACCAATAGGCCTACCATTTGTGTTGATCATGGGCCAATTAAGAGGAATGTGTGAAAAGTGCAATTTACCTAATTTCTATTATCTTATTACCTTCAATGAGCAACCACTCAAGTACAGTACTTCTAACCACAAGGCCAGCAAATTTATATTACATAGACTGAATGGCTTGAGTCTAACTGGCTGGCCCAACTGTTAATTGCCTTGGCAACCGTTCAAACTAGTTGAAGCTGTGGTCTTGCCACCCCCATTTCCCAATACTTAGCCTGGTATGCCATGCAGCTCAAATGGGGATTGGAAAACCAGCTTGGCACCAGCATGTGAACCAATTTTGTTTATCACAGATATGGTAACCTTCTGTACTTAGAATCTTGCAATATAAGTGGCTGAAATGCATGTAACATGAATGTATTAATATTTTTAAATTAGGAACCAGTAGATCTTTCTGAAATGTGTACTATAAACTTTCTTCTAGTGCCTCCTAAGATTTAATAGCTAAATTAAAACACAAACAAGCAATTAGCTAGTTTACTATCATAAAGTTCAAGCCCTGTACAAGCCAGAAATAAAAGTACCTTATTATCACCAACAAAGATACAGTTAAGAACATATATTTTTATGTATAATATGGAGTAAGCAAGTATGCTAACTACAACTGGTTATCTCACTGGTTATATCAAAGACATGCAGTTTCATAATTTTGCAATTTTAACAGTGACAGAAAATATAAAATTATCAGTATTTTACAAAATAAATGTACCTTAATAACTTTGGCACATTTCCATGTATTTCAACTACAGCTCAGCTCAGCTAAAATAAAAATATTTATAGAAAAGATATTTAAACACATTTCTTTAATCACTGCCAAATCATACTCTCTCACAATAGCTCCAATGGGTGAAACTCTTCTCCAATTACAGTTATTTTTCTCAAAATTGAATTCACGTCTTTCAATCTTTTACTTAACAGTGACTGCATGTTTCATGGTCCTTTTCTTAAAACATACATGTAAACCTTGTCTTAAAATAGTCAAAATGAAGGATGCAACTGACTGTAGCTTGACTGATGTGCTCTGAAATTCTCACCTAGTAGAACACTTTCACTAAACATATTACATGCACACATTGTTAATCTTTCATATCAGTATTTTTTGAGGCTGTATAATTTGAGTTTTATTTCCACAGAGATTACAAAAGAATAGTCTTTCTGCCTTCTACATCAGACAAGTGGTACTGTCTTTTACAGGAGACCTTACCATCATACGGTTTCTCTCCAGCATATTAATTAGTACTTGAACACAGACTTCATGGCAGAGTGGTCTTTCTACTGTATGAATCAAGTTTCTAATCTGTATAACACCATGTTCACAGGTAAGTCACAAATTTCATATCTGCGTTCATTGTTTCGTCTGTTGATTATATGATATTTTTGTTTCAACAGAATTCACAGTGATGTAAACATATTCAATTTGGTAACACAAATGGGTCTTGAAACTATAAAAATTATAAGAAAAAACATACCATTGAAAGATTATAATCAACATTTTTACTTAAAGAAACTTGAAAATGATAACAGAAAATAAAATAAAAAATTAATAACCTATGAAAACCTTTCATTTACTTTAAGTAATTAAAATTAATATATTCAATACTTTATAATTTGATTAAAGGTTCAGTCCAACCTAGTTACCCATAAATATAAATAACAAATATAACAAGGTTTTCAAAGATTAATACCATATACTACAAAATTAGCTATAAAGGAATGTTAAACAATTTCTTAAACATAATTTCTGTTCAAGCATTTTTTTTATTAAAAAATCATGAAACAAAAACTAATGTGTTATGAGGTAAAAAAATTAACTTGTTGTACTTCTTAAAGTTATGCTTACACTCATGTATTTGGTTTTGATAAAACCCTTACAATCTGACAATACATTTTCTTATATTTAATTTTCTTACTAATTCTAATGTTTCTTTTGTTATTAACCAAATGGTCACTAGAATATTTCACTGGATATAGCAGATATAGTGTAGGTGACATATTATTGCATAATCTTCTTTGCTCTCATTCCTAAGTTTTGAGAATTGTAGCAAATCAGTCTACATGTCTGTTCTTAACATTGTCTATACACTTTTCCTTGTTAGACTGTAAATTCATAACAAATGTATCAGAGATAAAAAAAATATATATATATATTTGAAGGTCAATTATGTAAATCTTAAAAAAGAGTCCACTGCTTACTATTTACTAATGGTTAATGTCAGGTGTTTACCTGGCCTTGTTGGGTAAAATATTAAGGCCAAATGTCACTCTAAACTTAATTATTACTTTACCTTTATGACAACTTGAGGTTTTCAACATAAACTGATCAGCATCAAGTCAATAAATTTATAAGTATGTAATCATTTTTGTATTGTTTTTGTTCTGCTTACTAGCTGTTTTTAAACTTGCTTTTCTTAATTCAAATATTTTCTTTTAATTACATGATTGGTAAACTAGTCAAGCTCTATTTATTTTTAAACAAATTTTGTTTCTTCTGTATTTAGCCATATTTAACCAGAAATCCAATAAATCAAAGATACAGTGAAGAAAAATTAGTTATTAAGTGCCTTTCCCAATAAGTAGAAGAACCTAAGCAATAAAGACAAGGGTAAAAAAGACAAAGAAAATTACACAAACAGGTAAAAATGTATTTTTAAAAACAGTATCAATAACAGCTAAGCCAACTATTGAAACCATGTAAACCAAATTAATAATTAAGCTGTTATTAATACAGTTTTCTAATTAATGGTTTCCCATTATTGGCTTCCCCTTTTTTTCTGTAACAAAGGTAAAGCCTTCCAAACCAGAGCCACTTTCCGCCTAATAATGCAGGCTAGAAAAAATAAATGAAATTATATATATGTATATATATATAAACACTTTTTATATGTAAGACACATCTTTTATGTATACAGAATGTTACTTTGGCATTTCCACAGAATAATATTGGAATTTGAGCTAAACTAAAGCCTAGGCTAAGGCTTAGTTAATACTACTATATTCTCATTACTTATTTTAACATAATTGAAAAGCACTGTTATATTGAACAGGAAAAACATGAGAATTTCGGACTTAATTGTTCCATCAATCACATGATATCACTATCTTCAGATTTCAAAATCTAGATAAATAGCTAAAAAACATCTGATAAGATTAATGAATTTCTACCTAAGAATGCATCTGTAGATAATTATATTAGTGCAACAAATATAAGTATGATAAATAAAACAAGTTTTGTTCCCTAAAATTTGATTTCATAGCTCACAATCACATTTGGTTATAGATTTCTAAAGCATATATTTATTACTTCTGTTCAGATATTCAAAACACCCTTATCAACCTAAACAGGTTAAACAAATCAAAATAAAAACCATTTCCAATTAGTAACTTATCCTAGCCTTTTAACAATTCAGAAAAATTTAGCTTCAACACCTTTAACACTTCTATGCTACAGTAAAATTAAGTGAATACATATATTCACAACTCAAGAAACATATCACTTTCATAAATGTATGTCCATTAATTCTAGCAGATTAGCATTATCTCTATAATAAGGATTCTAAGTCTGATATAGTCGACACTTAGGTTGTAAAATGTTAACATGCGAAATTCCTGAAATCTACTCACAGAAGTATGCTCTTACAATCAGGCATTTGACAGTCAGAGTTTTTTTATTTTCTGTTAATAAGGTAATGATTTTTTTCCCCTTTCTATTAAAAAGGAAAACAATGTCCCCTATCACTCTGAGCACTGGATAGTATTTCAAATAGAATCTAATAAGTCTTAAAAAAGTAACATTAGTTTTCATACTATTTAAAAATTTGCCAATTTTTTCCCATACTCCACAGAAATTACTTTCACCCAGATATAATACTAATAAAAGCTTCAAATCCATTTTCATTAAAATCAGGAACAATGCAACATTTATAAACACTAAATTTAAATTTAGGTAAAGTTATTCTGTGAAAAGTTGAGTCTTACAGTGAAAAAAAAAGTCACTCAAGTTATGGTCCAAAATTTGCATTGTTTAGGTGGCCCTGACCAGCTAGGAGGTCCAATGGCCAACTAGATAACTGAAAAAAATAATATAATCAACCCAACAGGGGTATTCATAATTTCAAGCATATACTTTTCTCTAAAACTGCAATATGGCATTTTTGTCTTGTGAAAGTATCTCCCAAATTGAGCCTCTAACATTCTGGAAATCCCTGACCTAATTTTAGATATTATGGGAAATCCCTGTTACACTTGAACTTAAAAGAAGGATATAAAACATGTGAATGGCATGATTAAAATGATGAAAGTGTAACAAATATTAATATCTTAATGGAGAAATACCTTATCTTTGGTTACTATAATGTTAGTAATCTCAATTAACATTATTTTTAAGTGTTTTGTTTATCTGGATTAATATAAAGATTAGGTACATTTCAAGAGTGATCAAATCAAAAACTGTTGTTTTCAGTCAGTTTTATTTAATCATAATGTTACACATATATGCACATACATATTTGTAGTTGTTTTTCTTTAAAAAATTCATATCTGCAATTGGTAAAATGGAATTAACATGCATATAAATGTTCTTCGTGTGGGACAGTTAAACCTTATATTTCATAAAAATTAGCTAAAATCTCTGGAGAACCAGTTAGAATTTTTGTGAAGGACCGGACAGAAATTTTGCGAATTTTAGACTCTAACTCAAGTACAACTAAGTTGCAATGGCAGTACTGTTGTTAATAATATTAATAATAACATATTACTGTTAGTTGTCACTATTTATTATAAACTAATAAAAGTATAATAAATATAAATAATAATTTAGTATTTTTTGTTCATGTTAGTACTAGTAGTAATGTAACTATTACTAGTGTTTCTACGTTCAATTCTTCAATACCCCTAAAACTATTAAAACACTTCTGTCTTTAAAAGAACTTAAATGATAATGAAAGCATCAAATCCTACGCTAAAATATTTTCAAATTACTATGTTTATCTTATATAAGTCATCCATATTGCATCAACTGCGCTGCCATCTAGACTCTAAAATATTTTTAGTTTAAATATAGGTTTACTGCAAACCCAGCAGATTTATGTGTTTGTTTTGAATATTCGTACATACCTACGCAAGAGTTAATTGCGTTAGCCGTAATTAATTTTGAACTGATAGATTAAAGGGAAAGCAGCCAGTTAAGAGCACCTACCACCAGTTTTTTAGTTGCTCTAATCGAATAGTGAGATCTGACAGTTATTATTTCCCCCAGTTGTATAGCGGTATGTCTGCAGACTTACAACGCTAGAAACCGGGTTTCGATACTCGTGGTGGTCAGAGCACAGATATCCCTTTGTATCGCTTTGTGCGTAATTACAAACATCCAAACAGACAATTATTCTTATAACGTACAAACAGCATAAATTACGTAGCGCGATTACGGTAACGGAACGCGAATCAAGGACCCTCAAATTCGTTGTAGGGTACGCTAACTGCTAATATACACCCGGCTCAAATATCCCGAGAGAAATTAAGTAAATTAATAAATTAACTTAAATATCGGTACTGGGCATTTTCAACTTGAACAGTACCATATGTGACACATGGGCAACGTAAGAGGTCTATAGGATTCACGTATAGCTGATCTTAATGTTGAACCGCTGGTTAAATAGAATACTGTTAGTCATCAACACCTTCCTCCACAAGGGCTTTGTTCGGCTTTGAGACAAATAACTGAATTGATTATCACTCTTATAACACATGAATAACAGAAAGTGCAGAGCTTTCTCAGCGGTATCGCGGCACAAACTGTGGACCTTTAGATCTGCACCTCACATTGCCTGGTCTGGCCCTAGATTTTTGTTTGAAGAGTTGTTTCAAGTATTCAGTGTAATAAAGAGTATGGCATTATTGAACTATTCACAGTCACGCGTGTTAGTGGACTGAAATATACAAACGGCTAAGAACTCTTTCACTCAATTCTGCAACTCTGCACCAACAATTTGGAATAACGGGAATAAGGTGCAAAAAAAGGAGTGTATGAAATATATAACTTAATAAAGGAGAGTTTGTTTGGTGTTAAAGCACATAGCTATGCAATGGGCTATCTGTACTTTACCTACTGCGAGTATCAAAACTCGACTTTTAGTGTTATAAGTTCACAGACTTGCCGCAAGTCATCAGAGAAGACAGTAAAAAAAAAGAAAAAAAAAGAAAGAGATATTTGTTGTTGTTTTATTGGCACAATGCTACACCGTAGCCCCCAGTGGCATAGCTGTATGTCTGCGGACTTAGAACACTAGAAACCAGGTTTCGATACCCGTGGTGGGTAGAGCACAGCTAGCCAATTGTTTAGCTTTGCGCTTAATTACAAACAAACAAACAAAGCTACACCATAAGCTACCAAAACCCAGATTTTAGTGTTGTAAGTCTGTAAACTAACCTCTGATCTACCAAGGGACAAGGAGGGAGAAGAATTAGAGAAGTTATTTAAAGACATAGAAATAAAGAAATGGAGATTTCAGAATTAGCATGCAAAACAGTGTGGTAAATAAAGTAAGCATGTGAATAAAAATTTATAATACGAAGATAATTAAAAGTAATAAAGAATATAAATAAAAAAATAGAATGTTTCCCATAGAATAAAAAGTGAAAGGTGCTGATACACTTTAGTTATAAGAGAAGAAAAATAACAGTTTTTTTTTTACAGTCAGAGAAAAAAAGGAAGAATCTAATATTACAGCCTTTGGATTTATGCAAGAACTTTAGGTTTTACGCTGCATAAGGTAAACGATGTTGTGAAGTTTGTTTATAATGAATTTCGCGCAAAGCTACACGAAGGATATCACCGTTAGTCGTCCCTAATTTAGCAGTGTAAGACTAGCGGAAAAGCAGCTAATTTGGTGGGACGGTAATTCGAACCCGCGACCCACAGATTGCGAGTCGAGCGCCTTAACCACCTAGACATGTTCTAACGTAAATATCCATAGAAAGTACCAGGTATTTTTAATTTTGTTAGTCGGAAAAAAACATATGTAGTTTCATTCCTTTACAGATCTGACAATGTATTGTATTAACTAGTGGAAAGATAGAAAATGTAATACGTGTTTAAAGTGAATATTTGACCTGACTAAACCGAAGAACAAAGACTGGACACAATGTGAAGAACCAATGTTTTATTTATGTGTAATCACAACGTGATTTACATCTCTTCACAGGTGACGAACGCACAGAAAGCTAAGACAACTCCACTCTCTAATTTTCTAGAGCTTCATCTCAAAAAACGATCTCGATAAGACCTGAGATAACTAACCATTATATATTTATTACAATAAAATTCATTTTCCCAGAGTGCACTTACCACCCCTGTCCCCTAACTTCTGCATCTTTTTAAATTTTCAAAGTATGTACACTATAACATTTAATCTTATTAGTTCATCAAAGAATTAGGTAATTAACACATTTTTCACAAATACAAAAGTTATGTAGGGCTCAATACTGAAATTGTAAAAAGAAACCAAACAAGATAGGGATGGAAGTGGACATAACACTTGATCCGGCTGATGATCACATAATAGGCTACACTGTCTTGACTTTACGTGAAGAATAAAATCTCTACATTACAAGCTTCCCCACTTTATCTATCGAAAGCTTGGTGTTTGAAAAGAAACCCAGATTTCATGATTATACTTTTCCTTTAGTTAACTTTAAAGTACTATTTTTATGGCTATTTTACAATAGAATAACATTTTACGAATTGAAATTGTGGTTCTATTTGTTTTACCAGTGAGGGAGCCTGTAATATAAGGATTTTATTCTCCATGTAATGTCGAGACAGCTTAATCTGCTGTGTGACCATTAGCCGGTCAAGTGATACGTCCACTTCCATCCCTATTTTCTTTGGTTCCTTTTTTCAAGTTCGGTAGACTACATATCTTTTTTCATTTAGCAATAAATTGTTTCCTTATACTTGTTTGTCTACTTTTTATAGATAGCGTACGAGAGTTACTAGGTAATAGAGTGTATTCTAAAGCTTTATAAATTTTGCTTAGAATGTTAATAAAATAGGTAGTCAAAGATCGCGAAGACTGTTTTGCTATATCAAATGATGATAAAATTACACTTACTGCTAAAACTAGATAGGCGCTAGGCCTGTTGAAGAAAGATGATGATGAACGAAAATATGAAAATATCAGTTTTGGGATAATTAAAAAACGGCAAAGACACTGGAGATAGAACGACTATGATAGGAAGCTTTTCATATCTAGCTTCTGATGACCTGTAGAGAAGAAAATCTAGATGACTTTTATATTGCTTTAACAATGGCGTTCGTGACATCCCTACATCCAACATCAAATGTCCATTTTACTCTAAGGTTCACATGAATTTAGGTTAAAAGGTTACATGCAAAGTGATTACCTTTTTGAGATTCTGAACTGCGAATTTCTTATTAGACTCTAAGACATACTCAACATACCACCAATGCGCTGAATGGGATTCATTTGCAAGTCCCTCTTTAGAAGGCGGTAAATACTAACGCTTACTGCGGCAAAATAAATGATTTTTATATTGTTTTACGTTATGGAGTCAGCTATCTCGCGCTGAAAAAATAAGTGAAGTTCGTTTCAGGTAAAAATTGAAACTTGGTGTGGAATGAGAACATGTTTAGAAGAAAGAATTCTTTAAAGACAAATAACTGTAAATATAAAGAAAGTATATCCAAATTATAAATGAGTAAGTCAAATTTAAGCCTAAAATGGCTTACAAAGGAAATGAAAGGTGTAGAGAATTATAAAAGTATTAGAGAACTGATTAAAAATGGTATTGTGAAATTGATATGAGCATAAGAAAAACAGTTTGCCGAAAGTGTAAACACTAACAGTCAATATTTTTTTCACTATATTAAAAGGAAAAACAGTGTTAGAATGGAAATTGGGCTATCAAAAATTATTATGGAAAGGTTTGGTTGACAATTACAAAATGACTGAACATCAAAAGCTTTTATCAATTTTACTAGAAAAGTTGTAGGGTGGATTGTTTATTTTGTTTATGGCAAAGTTACTAAGATTATCTACCGCTGTCCCTAATTTTGAAGTGCTGACTGGAAGGAAAGCAATAGCCAGAACCAGCCTACAACTAACTCTTTTACTAACGAATAGTGGACTTGACCATCACATTATAACGTTCCCCACGGCTGAAACGGTGCAAAGTTTCCATCCTGCGACTCGCAGCTTTCGCGTTAATCACTCTGTCCATCAGGCCATACAAGGTGAATTTCACAAACAGATCTCACTTTGGAAGCTTATCCATAAATGAAGTTAGAATGCCAGCTGGAGCTGATAAAAATCAGGATTGGAAACTTAAAGAGAGATAAAATGTCGAGGTCAGGTAATATTCATCCTATGTTAATGAAGGAAATAAAAGGGAAAATTATTGTATGTTAATCTTAATTTTTGATGAGTGTATTAAAGATGGAGAGGTGCTGGAAATTTTAAGATATGTCAAAGATGTGTACTGTGTACGTGTTTTCTACCTCCTTATTTAATTCTAAAAAATATACAAAAATTCTTTTTTGTAAGTGTACATATATTATTATCTCAGAAATAGTCAAGAAAGTAGCAAAAAATTCCTTTCAGCTTAGATTCCTATTGAGCTGGGTCATTCACCTACGGTGTCACCTGTGCCTTCTGGTGAGAAATATTCCTTAAAAGAAAGTTATACTATGTAAATGTAGACTGCAATCTCAATCTTTTTCCGTGTTAGGTCAAGTGATATCTTAAAAGTACAACCTCCCTCATTTTTCGATGCTATATTTTCTACATATGGAACCGATTTTCACAGTCTCCGGTAATGGTGGCATCCTTCATTCACATTCGTAAATTTGATTGTTTTCACATTAATACATTGTATCCAGTATTTTCACAACTCAGTCAAAGCTAGATAACACAGTTTAACCATCCATAAAATTTAACTTCGAACCTCCCATTATCTGCAGATCTTACTCAATTACTTTGAAGAAAAATCAGTGCACCTCAGAATACCACAAACGAACTAATTTATAATGGGAAAATATACAATACTGAAGTAATTGCCGACAAATTACTGTTGTTGCGGTATTTGAGAAATTGATAATTTATAGTTAAATACATTCTGCAAGAACGTCTATACAGGTTTCATATAATCACATATAGTCACCATGAATGTTGAAAGGGAAGGTCATATCTTAATACCTTGTATGCGGGTTGGCCCTGTGGTAAACCTTTGGATTCTGATGCTAGAGAGCCAGATTCGAATTCACAAAACATTGTCTGTTTTAAGCTGGGAGTGTGTTATAAGAGTGACAGTCAATCCCTTTGCACGGTTGGTAGGCTGCTGCTGACTGGATGCCTTCTCTTTGATCAGTAATTGAAACTTAGGGATAGCAACAGATAGCTTTGACATAAATATAAATTTTGCTAACTTTTTTTTGACAATGCTACATTTACTCTAAATATAGTTATTGCAGTAAATTTAACCTACTTGGAATAGCAGAAGGCTATCAATAAGATGCTACGTAAGACTTACTGGAATAAACAATGATGTAGTTAAATGCAATGGCATAAGGACATAGAAACCTTCATTTTTTACTTTTTTGAAAAATTTAATTCGTTTTTTGATATTACTGATATATTGTCGTTGTTTTATAGCGAATGAACTTTCACATAGTAAATGTTCCACTCCAGTGAAATTGATTTCAATAAAATTATTAAAATGTAAGTTTTAAAGACTCATTCTTTTAATTGTCAAAAAATGTAACAAAATAAACTTTGGGACTAACTCCACAACATGATTATATTGCATACTGTTGGCAGAGTCATGTAGACGGCTTTTGCCACTGACCTTAATGCTCATGGATACAGTTTGGTTTGTTTGAATTTCGTACAAAGCTACACGAAGGCTATCTGTGCTAGCCATCCCCAATTTAGCAGTGAAAGACTAGAGGGAAGGCAGCTAGTCATCACCACCCACCATCAACTCTTGGGCTACTCTTTTACTAACGAATAGTGGGATTGACTGATACATTATAATGTCCCCAAGGCTGAAAGGGCGAGCATGTTTGGTACGACCCTCAGATTATGTGTTGAGCACCCTAACCACTTGGCCATACCAGGTCTCTTCTCATGGTTACTCAAATGCTATAAAATGCTGCACTTTGCTTACCATGACTGGGTTGCAGCTTCTTACAGGCTTCTTTCTGAAAGGTCCTGGTGCCAAAAGTTCATTCATATTCCTTTGTTTTCCAATACCGTTAACTACAAGGGATATCACCATCTTTGAAAAATCTAAATCTTCAATCTTAGTATATATTTTTATGTCTTTGAATATTTTGCGTCTGAAAGGATTGTTAAATACCCTTTCCAAAAACCATCATTTTTCAGTGGCATCACATACCTACGAAATTACAATGTCAAAATGTAGTTCCAAAAAATGCTGTTCCAACGCGGCTTTATAATGACTGTGGTTGTCATATGATTTATTTGCATATTCAAAAGTTTTAATATAATGTATTCAACCATGTAGTATCCATTCTTAAAAGCTGCTAGCATAAAAATGAGAGTCGTTCATATCTTATGGCTTCTAATGCTTCCACAAAAACCTTGGAAGATTTAAATTTGATTCATTTTTGACATATTTATTTGCGATTGCACAATACTTCTTTCACCTTAATCTCGCATAGGTCATGATTTGTATTTAAAAGATAAAAAATATATAAAAAATTTCAGTTCTCCACCTTTATATGGCTTGTTTGTGAATAAAACACTAATTTATGTTATCTTACAAATCATGAGCAATTACAAAATCGTAAATTATTATTGTTTTATATGTAATGATACAGCAGAACTCCATTAAAATGCGCTCCAATACATGCGAATTTGGATATCATGCAGTCAATGTTTGACTCTCAATTTTTTATCACTAGATTCGCGAGTTTTGACAGTTTTCAATTAAGATTTTATAGTGTTATTGAACGATTTTTCTTTAAAAGAATCGTCTTTCTCCCATTTGTTTTTGAGAGAAATCTTTTTAGTCACATGATCAAAGTATGCTGCTTTCTAAAGGGCATTCCAGTACATAAGAGCTGAACAGAAAAGCATTTTAACACAGCCTATTTGTCTTCTCGCATTTTAAGAAGTGTTTTCTTAAATCTGTGCATAGCCTTTGGTTTTCACGATTTAATTAACATTTTATTGTACATAATGAATAAATCCTTATGTAAACGCAAGTAATTTACTGTCAAAGATAAACTGTATGCTTTGGACTAAATCAAAAATGGCAAACAGCAAATTCAAGTTGCTCGTGACCTTGGAATTAGTGAATCCACCCTAGGAGTTTGTAAAAAAAGAAGAAAAACATTGCGCCCTACCCTGTGTTTTAGTAGAAACATCTGGTCTTCAATGTAAGAAGTTAAAAGTGGCCGCTGAAGAAACCCTGGATTCTGCTTTTTACTAGTGGTTTGTTCAGAAAGGAAGGATTTCTCATTCCTGGCACGATTCTTAAAGCTTAGGGTGATAAATTTGGTCCTAACATCAATGGAGAAAGCTCTCAATTCAAAGCCGCAATGGCTGGTCGGAAAGGTTCAAAAAGTGGCACGCCATCAGCCAAGTTCTTGTATCTGGAGAAATTCGCTCAGCAGATTTTACCGCTGCCGATTCTTACCCAAGGGAGTTGAAAGCGCTATTGAAGGAGGGTGAATACACTGCGAACAAATCTACAACTGTAATAAAACGAGGTTGTACTGCCACATCGCACACTAACCACTCAAAGTGATTCCATCTCTCCACACTGCATCTTGGTTCGGCTTTTCAGTGTACTACCTTCCCGAGGAGGAGGAGTTTGGTTTTGAAAGGTTCACGGAAGAGGACTCACGTCTGGCTGAAAGAGTTTTGGATCAGTACATGTATATCCGCTGTAACATCATCGACTGGCTGTCTGCAGATGACGATTGCTCAACCTGTGAGCACGTGTCTGATGAAGAGATTGTTCATAACGTGGCTACGCAACAAGAAACAGCACCAGAGCCAGATTTTACCGAAGACGACGACAAAGACGACTTGCCAGCTCAACCTCCAAAGGTCACTGAAGCAAAAGAACACCTCTAAGCTCGTCTTCCATGGCTTGGAAGCTAAGATGTTGACAGTATACGCGTCTTACAGCTAAGAAGCATACTACAGATTTTGCTCGTAGCCAAAAGTCAGCTGGAATGAGACAATCAACATTAGATGATTTTTTTGAAAAAATAAACAATAGATTTTTGAGACACTTCACGTGTTATTAGTTTTTTATGTAATTTTGCGTTGTTTTTTATCGCTGCAAGTTTTATGAGCTTGATTTCTATTCTTTAAAGTTTAGGCCTATGAAATGTTAACAATGTTCAGCATTATATTTTCACGCACCACGTGCTCGTCTATACAAAACAATATATGTTGTACTGTATGTCAACAGTGTAATTAATAAACTCAATAATGTGATAATTTTGGAATACCGTAGCTTATGTTTTCTTGTTCTTAAAATGAAGGAATGTGTAACAAGAACTGGGCGATAATTTGGGTATCTCAAATGAATAAGATTGCATCTCATGTATCGAATTACAATGCAAGAAACATGGAAAATGACCATTTTTGGATAACCCGAAATAACGTGACCCCACATTTAATGCAATCGCATTTCGTGGACCCCGACTATCGCATTTTAACGAGATTCCACCGTAGTCAAATAAACTATGATAGTTATAAATTCGAAACCAAGTCCCACAAATGAAAAAACAGTAAGTACTTTCCCTCATTAACCGGTGATAGAAAATACGTTGCTTATTCTTTGAGATATTGTTTAGGCAGAAGACTTTCGAAACGTCGTCCTCTACACTTGGGTTTCTACAACAGGCAGTTGACGTCCATTCAACAAAGTTTCATCACGTTGCATATTATTTGAAAAGCTCTGAAAATGATACATGTGAATGATTTATTACTTCACAGTCGAAAAATCATTGTGTTCAACAGTTTACATTTAAAAACATAGATGGCAGCAGGAAATATTTTAAAGTACATGAAATTATTATTTTGAAACTGATTTGTACCAAAGGGCAATAACTACATATGTAAATAATATGAACATTTTATCTGACTATCATATTTTCTATTATCTTTTTATTAATACCTACTAGTAAAGCAAACTTAACATTCAAACATGTAGTCTAATTCTTAACCAAACGTACTCGCACGTTTTTGTTTCATTACCATGAGCAAAGTTTCAATCATGTACACTAGTCTGAAATTATTTTGATGTGAATTCTACTGATTTCAGTTGTATTCCTTGGCTAATATAATCATCAAAGTAAAAAACTTGATGTTTGAACAATGAACAATTTGAAACTTTTACCACATCATTTTGTGATGCGTTTGTACCTTCTGATGGTAAGAAAAATGTCTATTACGAACAGATGTGTGATAGTTATCGAACTCTAAACAGAATTAAAATTGTGACAGATTCGTGCTGTCATTTTATTATAGTCTTCTTTAGTTTTATCATGTATTATTCAGTGCAACATTTTTGTTTATAAACTAGGTGTGCTGTTGGGTTTTACTTACCATTTTATTTTATACTTATAACTGAGTATTTTACTTTTAACATCTAGATTATGGATTCACACCACTAAATCTGGAATTCATAGTTATCATGTTATATAATGCCTTAATCTGGTGAAGCATGATCTACTGATTCGTAATTTGTGTGACATCACAAGAATACTGATAATAATCTTTCATTAATGGCCCTATACTACATGCTTCCAATAAGAAGGTACAATGATAATATCTCATGCACCACATGCTACTGCCCAAGAAGCCTTTGGCTCAATATCAGAGCTAATCAGGTTGGCTGGGAATGCAATATACAAACTATTTAAAAACAATTAATATCAGACCTTTTGTGATTAATGTCACACAAACTACCAGTTTTTTTTAAAGAGTGATAATCCCCTGGCAAGCTACACTGAAAGGCAACTTTATTAGGGCCTTCAAAATATTTATAAACTCTCCCTCTTTTATTTTCATATTAAGAACAAACTGATCCAGTGATATTTCTGGTGATTGTATAAGCTCTATAAATACAGATATGTAGTCTGAAAGATAAGAGAGGAGAGAGAGAGTATTTGTCAAACTTACAAAGAACATGTAGCCAGTGCTAATCTAGCAGGAACACCATTTCTTTGACTGGCTGTTCAAGTAAGAAAAATGTTTGCCACAAAGAAATTTATGGCTGCCTGATGATTGATCAAAAGTTAATAGAATTACACAAGATTTTAAAATGTAATAGGTGTCAATTTTCCACAATGGACTGATTCCTTCAATAGTTATGATTCAACCTTCAAAGTGCTTATATTGCAAAGCAAGGGCAAAAATGACAGGAAGTGTGTGATGTGGTGTGATGAATCACATTTTACCTCTTTCTGTGCTGATGGTAAAGAAAATATGAAGAACATCATCAGACACTTGACCCCAGTTGTGAGGTTTCAACAATGCAAGCTATTACAGGTGGTATAATTGTGTAGAAAATATTATTATGGCAAGAATTAGGTTCTTTGATTCCTTTAAAAAAGCAAACAACACTTATAATGTATGAACACTGTTGCCAGTAATGTTCACCCTACATTGCTGCATCTCCACCTTGATATACAAAATGATATTGCAAAAATTAATTATTCTCATAAAGACTGAAATTTATTTGAAGAGAATTGGAAGGATTTCACTTATCTTCCTTGACTAGCATAAAAATCAAGTCTCAAATTTAAGTAGAATTTTTAAAATTAAAATTGAACATTAAGTTTGCTACTGTAATACTCTTCTAATAACTGTGGACCAAGTGCAGAGAGAATAATATTATCCCATTGTGAATCTGTTTCATACTGGTCAAGGATATGAGCATGGTGAAAGGTGGTCCAATAAGACATTAGGTGGGGTGGGCCTAATAAAGTGCCCTGTCAGTGCAAGAAAAACCATCAACTGTGAATAACATAAGCCTATATATAATCTACTTTGTGTTTTAAATTTTAAAAATATATTGATAAACTTTTTAAAAATTTAGAAAACATATTAGTTGGTAGAAATAATCATTTTAAATATAAGAAATAAAAAAAAGAACAGTTTAGGTATATCTGCTTGGTTATGATGTTGGAATTAATATGCAGTGCATATTCCTGCAATATGTAGTACTAGTCAGGTCTTTTGTGCAAGAAATGCTATGTGAAAAATGGCAAGTAGTTATACACTGGAACAGCACAGGAACATTTTCACGTGTAATTTCTTTTCATGGGGACATGTGGATTAAGGCAAGAGACTTTTCAGGGTCATTTTGCTAAACAATGGTAAAATTCTACTCGAACACCTAATAAAAATAAAGTTGTTGTTGTTTCTATGTAAGAAGAGGGTTAGTTGTCACTTAGTTAAAAAGAATATTGTGATTTGTGTTTAGCAAATGCTTATTGTTATTAGGCCAGTCTATGTCGTGATATAATTCTATGTTCCAGTAAACACAAGTGAAAAAGAGTTAATCTTTGTCTACTTGTAGGTAAATGAACATTTGTTTCTACACAACTTGCCAACTCAATAAAAACTTTTAAGTTTTGGCTTAGTCTGTCATAGCAAGGGTTATTTGGCTGATAATGCAACTTTAATTCAATGGTTTATTAACTTATGTTTCAAAATAAAAAACATATAACTTGTAAAGTTGTCTTATGACCTAGATAAAGCAAAGGCCTTTTGAAGGCTGCATAATGATTATATTTTGAAAATCACACTCCACATTACAGAGTTAAAACATATACCTATAAAATAACTATCCACAATAATTCTTGATTCAACTGAATATAAAATTTTATCCTGTTACTTATCACTTTTATTCAATAAAACATTTTGCAAGTGCATGGTTTTTAGAAAAGGCACTAATAGAGACACAGATCACTGCTCACTTATACTATGATAATTTAATCAAAAAAGAAAACAATATATATATATATATAAACTTAAAAAAACTGACTGGTAATGGCAAATAACAAAACACAGCCAGTAACTTTTTTAAATAAAAAAATTAACCAATATAAAATGAAAACAGAAACAACAATATGAAATAAGATTAAAATATATTAAAATTCCACACACACAAACATATACACATAGCAAACTTTTTTACTTATTATATTTAATTTTATATATCTTTTGTTGGGTATCATATAATGTGAAATTTCATATCTGATGTCATATATTAACAATACTTTAATAAACTACCAGCTTAGTACTTCTTGCAATTTGTTACCTTTAATGACAATTTTTTTGTTTTAACTAATATTAACCTTATTCACAGTTCATATGGACATTCTGCTACATTTATATAATGCAAGCACCTTTCCTTACAATTCTTAATTTTCTACATGTGGAAGACTAATTGCATGTAAGTATTTACATGACAAATACTTACTCTTCAACATGCCTTTCAAAAAGACTCAATAACTTCTAAATATACACATGTATAATGATTTTTATAAAATTCAAAAGTTTATTCCAGAACCAATTTTGTATTTTTTCTGTCATATGCTATAATTCCAGCATTCAGACCTCTGGCTTAAAATTTTTTTGAGTAAAATTAATACAATTATTACAATTCTTGCTTGAGTAAACTGACATGTTATAGCATTTTAGTACAATTCAACTTGAAATCAACTTTTAAGAAATCATTAACTTCTGCAAGGTACTTGTCTAAATTGTGTTGTTAACCCTTTGACTGTGGCTGATATAAATGCAAGGAATTCTTGCGAGCTGTACACTGTATTTAGCACACTCGCATTCAATTGATGGAGGTGGACCATATCCGATACGGTGAATCAACAGTCAATGGGTTAAAAAAAAAAAAATTACATATCCAAAATGGAGCTGTTCGAAAACTAATTTCATGTTTTTCAACCATTAACAAGACCTAAATTTCATTTTTGCATATTCATGTATAGAAGGCATTAGAATATCATAATAAAATTTTATACATATTAGTAAACACATTGGAATACATTTATATATCTTGAAATACTTAGTCTTAAATATAATAATGAAAAATTTAAAACTGTGTGTCAGTAGTATACAGGTTCATTAGTTAATTATGTACACTTTCTCGTAGGATAACAAACAATAAAACTATGTTTGCTAACTAGAAACCAGATTCTGTACCCATTTAACATATTATTAACCATTGGAAATGTTTCTCTAACACTTCCATCAGTTTCTGAAGAAACAAAAAGTGATTTTTACATATATTGCTTTCTTTACTCACTGTACACTGGTAGTACAAAAGTACTGATTTTTACAGTCTGTTTATTTTATTCACCTTTAAGTGAGCTTTACATCTTACAAACTTTTTAGCACCAATTATCTTTTTATATTTACTCTAGTCTTTTTTATTGTATAGTAATATTTCAATGTTCTCTAAATGATTCAATATTCCTCTAATACTGCACTATGTAACATTTATGTAAATAGAAAACTAAGTTCTCAGGTGAGCATTCAAGTAAATTGTTAAGTACAAGTACATATACAGTAGAAGATACGCAGCTATAAACAAAGAAACAATATAAAATCATTTACTGTTGTGTATTCTAACACAGGCATAGATGACCATCCACTTTGAAAAAAACCAACAAAAAAAACAAACAAAAGAAACTATACAAACAGTATGTATTCAAGTTGTCATGTTTACATATATTTACATATATACAACTATAGCTTTTAGTCACCCTTTTTTGTATTTACACGTACAGAAACTGGAACTAGAATCAAGAAAACAACTTACAAAACACATTTTTATCAGCTAAAAGCATATTTTGACTAAGTGTTTTCTAATGCAGTAATTTGGCCCAGATTGATTAATCCTATAAAAATAAATAAATTTAAGTAATGCAACAAAAAAAAAAAAGAAGAAGAAGAGGCAGTTCAAGTAGAATTCTCCATTTTGGTACTTCTGGATGGATCAAGACACCTATCACACCAGTTAAACCTCACTAACTATATACAGTAACAAACCTACTTTACCCCACAACTGAAAAACTCACTGATGGATAAAACTTTATTTGCTTAAGAGAATCAAACTTTCTTCTCTGGATCTACATTTGATAGTCAAGTTGTGCAATATGCAAAATATATCTGCTGTTGCTCACTATCATTGTATACAAACCATTAGATACCTACATGCTATTGTGAGTAACATATACCTTTTTTGCTCCAAAAATCTACAATTAAAACAAACATTGTGAAGATTAACTCTTATGCTCATAACTTTGATATATACTGTGCACATTTACATAGTATAATAGGCAGTGATCAGTTCAATCATATATATATATATATATACACTTTTACTTTAATCAAACAATCAGGACAGAAGCCCCTACTCCTTGTAAAACTGATTCAGTGGACATAAAGTAGGGGGTAGGTGGTGGTGGTTACGATATGCATGGTTAAAACAGTGGAAGCAATACACTTTAGGTTATATTTTATATACAATGTACATTAAATACAATTTCAGTGCAAAGTAATATTGAGAAAGGCAGCCACCAGTTATCTGTTTCACAACCTTATTGTAACGTTTTATCAGGTATAACCTCCAAATCATCTCGACATCGTGGGATAAACATGGTGCAGCAAGTGTGCTCCCAGATGTCTTGAGGATAATGCTGGTCAACAGTCCACAGTTCAGTTTCCAAGTTAAAACACTCAACTACACCACTAGCTCGATCAAAGGTGGTGTCACTATGGAAACCTCCCACAATGTACAACCACTGACCAATAACAACAATGCCTGCATGGTAACGAGGGGTTGGGACGCGAGAGACAACAATCCAACGATCCTTGTGGATGTCATAACAGTCAATGCTGTCCACCAATACTCGAGTTCCAGTTGTATCATCTTCATACCAGCCCCCACAAACATACAACTTGTCCCAGTAACAAACCATGGAATGATCAGCTCGAGGTGTCAACATTGGTGCCTTAGTTTCCCACTGGTCAGTCTCTGTATTGTATCTCACTAGAGAGTTGAGGACTAAGTCTTGGTCAAGGCCACCAGATATGTAGAGATACGACTTCCAGGATGCTCCAGCATGTTGAGTCCTCCCACCTGGCAAAACTGATATTGGATTCCAGGTGTCTGCTATAGGATCATACTTTTCACATGGGGCACTTTCATCAAACAGATCACCATCACCTGTTTCTCCAGCTCCTCCTACAGCATACAAGTGTCCTCTGACGACACTCAAGGAAAACCTACACCGTTCTCTTTGCATTGGTGCCATGGTTGCCCATTGGTTTGTTAATGGATTGTAGCGAAAGCCAAACGGGTGCACATTTTCTTGAAGGCTTTGATTGAAACATCCACCAACAACAAAAAGCTCATTACTTAAGACAGCTGTTCCAAAATTACATTGTTCTACATGAGGGATAGAAGTAAGATATCGCCACTTCCCTATACTTGGTAAAAAATATGTTATCTCATTTGTCACACCAGACATTCCAAAGCCACCAACTTTAACTAGTGCCAATTCCATTCCTCTTGAGTTAATAAGAGAAGCTCCATTCATATCTTCTCTGGGTCGAGTCAAACTGATGGAGAATTGCAATACTCGACCCAACAGTGGATTTCCTGACACAAGACACTGCATGACAGGCGACTCTGCAACTTCAATTAGGTCAGCAGAAGGAATTTCTGTAAAATGTATGTTTCTCAAAAGTTGAAAAGCATGTTTTATTCTTTCTTGGGGGTAGTACTCTATCCACCTGACCACTGTTCTCAAAACTTCACTCTCTGTACAGTCTACTGGGAAGTCACACTCTAGAAGGTGCTGTAACTGACTTGGAGACAATTGTTGGAACTCAGGTGTTTGACAGAAATGAAGCAGGTTGCCACACATAAACCTGTACACTCTCTTTTTTAGCTGACGTAAAGAGTAGGTTTCTGCAATAGTGGCAACATCTACACAATTTTCTATATCTAATTGTTTCTGAAGATAAGAGGAGCAAGCTTCTACAACTGCTAGGAGTTGTAGATGGCTAGCTGCAGAAAGAACATCCTGAATGTTGGCAAGACTGAGTGCCAACCGAGAAGTATATACATAGTCTAAAACATACTTCATACCTTCTGCTGAAACTCCATTTAGACTGATTTCACTCAGCTTACTTTCCTTCATAGCATCTGTAAACATAGCACGAAAATAATCACTGCAAGATGCCAGAACAACACGATGAGCTTTGAAAGACTGTCCATCAGCAATCAGTGTAATATCTAAAAGTAAACCTTTGCTCCTGAGAGAATTCAGTCCCCCTAAAAGTGTCCCTACATGTGAAGCTGATTCAAAATGAACTGTGTTTGCATATGGATCAAGAACTTTCGAGTTCTTATTTATTTCTCTCATGACTGGCTGTTGTGCATTTAGTACAAATTCAAAAGTTTGTCATCAGTACTACTCCAGGGTTCACTGCAATATAAAACACAGTTATATTAATCACACTGTAATAAATAAAACTGTTTTCATAATAAAAAAATAATGAGTTTAAGAAACATCTATTATAATAATACTCAGTTTTTGTCTGTCCTAAAAATGCATGCACAACTTACTATCTAAATGCACATGAGTGCAAACTTCAACGGATGTAAAAAAAAAGGCAGATGTAAATATACGTTAGTAGACATTTTATACAACTATTATTGGCATATTAAAGTTTTTAAAATGGTCTAACGTTAGGTTGTAGAATAAAAACATAAGTTTATTTATTGTTTGTATAAAGTATGGTAAAGCTTAGTCCTAACTAAAGCAAAACTTACATAAGTTACAGTGTTAATGTCGCTCTTTTTATCAAATATAGGCTGTACTTAATAAAGGTTTAACTAATGTTAGGCCTAAGACAAGTGGACTTTTAGATTTCAATGTCTGTGATTAGAATTATTTTGTATTACTCTAGAAGTCCTGTATTTAAAGAAGTACTGTTGCAATAAAGATACTAATTTAACCACAATTTTTTTGTGAATCTCTGTTAGTTCATTCATAATGTACACCCACCTTACTTTAATGACTACTGTTGGTAAAATATAACTTATAAATTCAAGTGTTCCTCAATAATTTTGATATCAATGTTCTTGAGCTCTAAATGATGCACAACACTGAAATACTTCACAAAACCAGACATGTCATCAAATTAAGTCATAATATGAATAATATTTCTTAGGTTTTGATCATCTTGAGTTTGTGAATTTTGTAAGTTTACTGATTAAGTGTCACAGTATCCTCTTCACTAACTGCATATTCTTCATTGTGTGAACTGCATCTACAAATACATGTAATCTTGAATGTTTGATGTGCAAATTAGGCTCTGAAAATTTACTTACCCATGGATCAAATATGTGAGCTGTGGGCTGCCAGAAGTGACCAAAATTTGACTCAACAATCATATATTAACCCTATGTACATGCAACTTTTACAGAGTTGAATTCAAAATTTAATCAAACAACTTTATTATCAATGTTTCAATACATCTGGCATAAAAACTTTAGTTTATGATTCAAATTATAATGTTATGTAAGTTTTGATTTCTTAATTTTAAAATGAAAATATTCAAATAAATTCTCAATCTTCAGTACATGTCATGTGATGTCTCTCTACTTAAAATTTTCTGTTTTAGATTTTCTTTCTTATATGAGTTTCAGAATGCCCACCAATTACATTCACTAAATACAGATACTGGGGCCAGAATCCACAATAAGAACTTCCAATCTTCTTTATTTTTGATTAAAAACTTGTCTCATAAAATAAAAAATATTGCCTTGAGGAATGCACAAGGAACATTCATTATTAAGTTACATGTGACTTATTTGGTAGGAAATTCAGGACAAATAAGTAATTGGCAATGTCAAAATCAATTCATAACTTCTTGAAAGAGAGATCATCAAATGACGTAGACAGAGAAGATAAACAACCAAATCAAATGCCAAATTCCAAAAACAGTGTATTAGTAAAGTTAAAAAAACTTCAAAATCGTCAGTTTCAAACATACAGTTGGCTCAAAAAAAGAAATTTAAATTTTTTATCTTATTCTTTTAAACTTCCATTGAAGATGGATGTTTTGTATTTTTTAACATTCTACATTAGTCAGTACTTCATATTAGTAAATTAACTTTATTTATGTTGATATTAATGGAAAAAATTATTGAATGATTAGAATTACAGAACTAAGAATATTTTAGATGGCTCCTAAATGTTTAATTGGCTAGCAAATTGCAAAAATATAGAAGCCAGATGCTCCTGAGGATTTTTTCTAACTTTTAGCCTTGTTACTATACCTACATTAGGTAGCATGTGCTATATTATTTTAGCTATTGCCTAACAGAGCTGGACAATCAGTGTTATTTGCTAATCAATTAGTATAGTATTTATCAAACCAGTAATTTGCCATTCCTCTAGTTAGCAGCTGAAAATCAGTGACAATGGCAGATAACCTCAGTAGCTTTGCCATAGCAAAGAGAGAGAAAGAGCAAGTTTGGTGGCAATGAGAATTGAATTTGAGACCATTAAATCATGAGCTCCCTCCCCACACCTAATATAAAGCTGAAGTTAAAAAATAAAAAATCATATGGCTAAGATTGGGTAGAACATTGATATCCCATTATGAAATTTTGTGTTTAACCTAAAAAAACATGATAGTGATATTTTAATTACTTGGATAGTCTGAATAATTGAAATCAGTAATAATCAGAAACCTTAATTTTGATTAGTTGATTACTTTTGTAACAACTGATTCAATAGATTGTTGGAATAATTGAAAAAGTAATAACCGGAAACATTAACTTTCAGTAGTTGATATTTTCATGACAATAGATTTAATCATAACTGTGATTAATTGATTGTTAGAAAAATTGAAAACAGTAATAGCTAGAAACCCTAATTCTGATTAATCAATTTGTTTTTGTGATACTAATCCATGTATTTGATGCTCACAGGTAATTCATTAAATCATCAGCTTTACTGCCCACATGTAGTTAATGAATGTAGGATAATAAAGGTCTCACTGCTCATTTCTAATAGCCATATAGTACACTGGTTGTTGGCTTTAAAAAGTTTTACACTATTAAACATGGTTTATATAACAAGTTCAAGAAAGAAATGGTCTTACTTAGGGTTGTTAAAGTATTTATCTAGCTAAAATAAATATTGAATCAACTCTAAAATAGGTGAAACTCCTGAGGTAAAGAACAGATTACCACATATACTGAAGTTATATTTCCTTTTTATAATTTATCGTGATATCAGTTCATAAAACGAGTAAGATATGGTTAATTATGCAAGTTAGTGATGGCACATATGAAATAGTGAAAACAATTTGAAAGCACCAAGAAAAAACCCTTGAATACTCTTCTGCCTAACTTCACAAAGCATATCAACTTTCTCAGTCAAGATAACCAGCTATTTGCATCACTGTACAGTAAAATTATTAAAGTTGACTGAAATGCTTTTTTCAATGCAAGCATTTTTGTTGATTAGCTAAAAGCATAAGAAGTACAGCTAAATCAAGCATATAAACCTTCACAGTGATGTAAACCCAATTTCGAACTTAAACTACTGCATAATTAAATCTTTTAGCTCCTTTTTTAAAGGTTTGAGGCAATTCCAGCAAAAGGTGTAACAAATGGCACTGTTATATTATAACAGTTACTTTTTTATGTGCAAATACAAATTTTGCTAGTGTAATATTGCCAAAGTACATCATAATAACATAAATGGAAAGATGAGCTTTAGAGAGTTTGATAAGTCACCAAATCACAACAAAACCACACACTATTGTTGTACAGGTTTCTACATTCTTCCATAATGACCCTTAATAAGCCAAAAGATGTGAATTAACTTTTTGACTGCTAACCGAACATTGAGAGCTTACAACTCAGAAGAATATTCCTCTGCCATGCCCGAAATCCATGTATTGCTGCAACTCTGGACACTATCCATTTGAAGGCAATGATTCTTTTAGGATGAAAACTTTTAACACAAATGTATGGTGAAAAACTCCATTAAACAGTAGTTTCTGATAATCTAGGTCCTATCTTCAGTGGCTAATCTAGGCCATTTCTGTTGTTGGTTACCAAGCTTTGGCTTACCCCAAACTCACCATTGTCTCAAAATGTCTGCTTTAGACAGCAGTTCTAGGTACTGTTTCTTTAATATCATATCCTATGTATTATTCATATTTGCAACTTATAGACTTTTATTTGTTTGTCATCATTTCTGACAACTTTATAATGTATATTGTTTCTTTTTTTTCTGTAAAACAACTTTATATAAATTTAAGAGACTCTGCAAAAATATTTTTCTAGTTTTTCAAATATCAATATCATACATCAGGTGTTAGTAATACTTTGCATAAACAAGAGCTACCAATGAATATGAAAGTAGTTTTGGTTATGCGTCACATACGACAGGTATGTGCTATTACTGGAATTTTCTAACTGATTAATTGTTAGTCTCATTAATCAATTACATTCAATTAATGAATTATTCTCAAGAGATGATTAAACAAAAACAATTATTTGCACCTGTCCCGATGAAAAAACTTGTTTAAAAACCCACAGTGAACAAAACACAGATAGTCTATTGTGTAGCTTTGCACTTAACAACAAACAAATAGAATGGCAGTATTTTAGTTACTTGGATAGGTGGAATAATCAAAAACCCTAATTTTGATTGATTAATTTTGTAAAATTAATCAATTTAATTACAATTTTGAATACAGGATAGTGGAAATAATTCATTATTTTCATGACATTAATTGATTTAATCATAATTTCAATAATTGATTATTTCATGTGACACTAATCGATGTTCAAAGGTAATTGATTATAGCAATTAATCGCCTAGTTCTAGTCATGTATACTGAACTATTTAGTACAAACATCAAAATTATATTTTTCTAAGTAAAATACTGTATATTTTTATATTTAAACTGATTACATTAGCTTCCTTTAAACGTAATAGGGACATTGTAAATAAAACCGAAGATATATAAACTTTATCTGAAATTCCCTTTATTTCATCACAAAGCAATTTAGATGAAAATAAGTGATTCACTCTATATTTGTTTACATTTATGAAAAAAAGTATTATGCAATATTGCAGCAGACAATACTTATTTTCACAATGGATAATATTTTTAAAACTTTTGTTTATTTTAGAAAGTAATAGTGCAAGATTTTAATTTTATTAATATTAACTTCTAATCAGAGCAAGCTATGTACTTACAACAAGACTAAAAATCAACCTAGCAATCAGTACAATTAATTAAGTACACCCTTCTTATGTTCCTATACATAAAGATTATAATGCAGTTATATTTCTTGCATACCCTTGCTGTTAACAATATTTTAGGCTGTAATCCCAATAACATCTCATGAATTTAGGCTAGTTGATGAGATTTACATTAGTTCTAAATACATTTATTAAGTTAACAATGCAAAACAATCTTTATAATAAAAGTATATCAATAAAAAAATAAATACAACTGAAAAATAATGACATGTGATATACTAAATAATATATTTAAGTAAATGTAAAACTGTTACAATGCAGTCATTGCTAGTTATACATCGTTACTGGCATAGTGATGTACATATGAAAATAGTCAATGGTTCTATGAACCATTTCCAAGAGACTTCAGAAGTGGTCTAAAAACTACTTGTTGGTAACTACACAGAAAAATACTAGTTTTCCAATCAATCAAGACTGATAACGCTTATTTAACATACACATAGATACATTTTTATTAATATATATTTTAACCTTTATTTTTACATTATGTCATTTTATGGTTTCACTGCACAATATTTATGTTATTTAGGATTGATAATATATAAACTGCCATATTTAGTGCAGATACAGCTAAGCCCTCTCTCCCTTCAATATTTTACCAAGCTTAAGGATTTTAATTGATTTATAGTTTTGAAGCTTAGGATTTATGTTTTTTTGGCACATGAAGCAATTAAAGACAACTTGATTATGATTTTTTTACAACTGTTATCTATATAGTGTAGGAAAATGTTAATTTCCGAAATGTTACTACCTCTTTTCACTCAAAGCTAGAATCCCACAATGAAAAGGTGGTGGGTCTGGTGAAGGCACAACAGTATTCAAATAAGTGAATAATAACCACCTGAAAAGAACAGGTGTGCCAGAAGAAGAAAGTAAGGCACACCTGTGAGGTATAGCACTACTTCTGGAACAGGTATGCTCTTCACCCAGTAACGAAACAATAGTATATACATGGCAAAATGTATAAGGCAGACACCATATACTCAAGAAAAAGATCTACAGCACTTTGCTTTGAAACAGTGCAGTATGACTATGACGTGAATCAGCATAGAGTGGACATAGGAACCATCTAGTACATAATCGACAATGGCCCCAAAGATATATGTGCCAAGAGTCCTGGGGCACACTGGAGCAAGTCCATTGATGTCTTGTCAAGGATACTGGTTGCAAAGTGATCGATCTTCATCTTAAAAAAAAAACACATCAGGGGAAGCATCATAAATAAGTAGTGAGATGACATTTGGTCTGATACTACGGGATCAGCCTGTTGTCAACAGATAGTGCATTATTCGTCCATATATGTAGTAGGTCATAGTATGTGATATAGGAATAGTGAATCGTAGTATGGTTCAAGATAATGTGATATAGAAATAAGTGGCTAGGGCAAATGGACTGTAAATTGTATATGAATAGGCCAAGAGTGGTTTTCACAGGCAAAAAACATCCAGCGGAAGCACCTTGGATACATAATAGTATGGACAAGTGAGGTCTGACTGGGAAAAAACATCTTGGGATATGTCAGATTATGTCAAGTGAAGTTCTTCCAGGCAGAAAACATCCATTAGAAGTGCCTTGCATATGATACAGAGATCAACAAGTGCAGTCTCTCCAGGCAAAACTCAGGGGTAAGCACTTTCAATATATAGAATTAGTCCAAGTGGGGGTCCACCCAGGTGAAGTGCCTTGGGATTCTACTGGGTAAGTCAGGTGTGGTCCAACCGGGCAGAAACATCCAGTGGAAGCACCTAGCATAAACATGTATATTATGATCAACAGTCAAAACTTCCAGGGGAATAGCCTTGGATCCAGAATAGTATGTTATTGTCTATTTAATAATTATAACAAAAACAGCCCTCTTCTTACTGAGTGGGTACTTATAACTTACAAGATTGATTTTCTTCATTGTACAACCACATTCAGGAGGAAACCTTTGTGATCCACCACTACAATAACTGGGAACCAGAGTGGTAAGGACTTCTGTGATCCACTAGAAGAAAAAAAAAGGGGGGATATGTGTTGGTGAGTCTGGAGGAATAACATACTGGAAACTGTGCAATGGGTGTCTGTGATTCCCTGTTTTAAAAAGCAGAAAACCCAGATTGTAAGAATTAGTGTCCTGTGGTCTTACTGAAACACACCATTTCTCCTGTGGAGGTTTAGAAATATACAGATTTAGTACAAACATCTAATATTCAGCATACCTGACCAGGCAACATCCACCACTAGGTGGGATCTTGAAATATGATCTATATCAACTGAAAAAGATACCAAATAAAAGGTCAACTTACCCCAGTTAAAGGCGAACAGACGTGTGAAGAATCACCACAGGAGGAAGTTGATACCCAATTGAGGAAGATACAGCCAAATTGTGCAGATAGTGTGCTACAATGTATTGGGAGTCATCCACACACCCTATTGAAAGATCTCCTCTGAAGGTCGATGGATTCAAGCAGCTAAGGACATAGTTAAGTAACAGAGTTGGTACGATGAAAGGTGCAGCCAGCAACCTTCAATGGACAAGTCAGAATATGCTAGCCATATGTGTTGACGAACCCAGTCAGTAAGGGTAACAGGAGATAGGCCCCAGGAGACAGAGGGATTCCATGGAATGGGATCCATGAAAAGAGGCAGTACAATACACATATCAACACAGGGAATGCATAAGACGGAAAAATGATCCAAATCCGAACATGAGTACATGTGGGAAATAGACGGTAAGAAAATGGGAGAAAAGGAGAAACAAATCTTCATGGGCAGCAGCTATCTTAAGAAGGAAGGCCTGATCTGGTTAAAAGATAATATAAGAGGAATGGTAAACGATATGGGAAACATTAATGGCATAAACATTGTAAATATGACAACCACATGCCAGGAGGAGAAGGAAATAGGTCTTAAGGGAAAGATGGTACAAGTAAAACGTAGCAGTGAGTTCAAAGGGAGAATCAGACATGGTAGAAAGGACACCACTGGGATCCCAATCTGGAAGAACAAAAGGATGTAGAGAAAAAACAAGACAAAAGGAACAAAAAAAAATCAGGGAGGCAAAAGCTTTACGGAGTCAACAGAAATGGAATGTATTTGACAGAGTAGCCCGATAACTAACAACCGTTGACATGGACAAACTCTGATCAAACAGCCAGGTAACAAATTGGGACAGATGAGGAACAGAAGGATGAGAAAGATGACAAAAGCCATGCGTGAAGATGGAATTTGGTGACGTCTAGATGAAATACATCTGATCATGGTTGTCAGAGCAGAAACCTGGACAGAGGCAAGAGCAGACACACCTTACCTCCTTGAAATATTGGTTCAAAAGAAAGAAATAGCATCCAAGTCCATTAAAATGGCTGAGAAAGCCACTAGGGGGACATTATGAGCTTCTGATTGTTTATTCATGTCATACATAAAAGTAAGTGTATATAAGGGAGCATTTCCAAAAGTGGAAAGAGGTGGGTGGGGTGCCACTGTATTTGATTTATTACATGAGCATTATCTTAGCAAATAGAAAAGATAAGATGTTCTTATTTTATATTCTAGCTTTTCAATACCAGTAATTTGAGTTTCTAATTCATACAAAACTACAGACTTAGTATTTTGGCATCACGACCATCTAATTTGAACCAGTGCTGCATTCAACATACCACGTGACACACAAAAATCGATATTTATCTGTGTCTTTTAATATTTACTTTTAAATTAAGAAATGTATAGTACTAAAATCTGAATTACAATCTACAGTTTGATACCAAACTTACTGACATAATTCATGAAATAGTAGTTCAATAAAATTTTGAACTCAAATCAACAAATGGCCTTTCACCTGTGACCTGTCTCGAAAAGGTCAATAGTCACACCACTACTTGTGGAATTGTTTGCTTGAAAATGTGGTTTGTACAGTAAGACTGAATTATTTTACATTTTCATTAGGTATATACATGCCTACACTGACTTTAATGTTTCACTGGTAAAAGATGACCTTGATGAGCATTTTTGTTACCTTATATTTTAGGTCAGGCAGCTTAAAATCATTGTCTGAAGAAATCTTTACTTATTACTACTACACTAAATAAGGTTAAATATTTTTATAATATGAATTTTGATGGTAACAGTGCATTTATTTGAATGTCCAGGATTCACCTACTTAAATTTTCATAGCAAAAATGAACTCGCAACATCCTGCCATTAAGTTCACTTTCAAGGTTGAAAATAATAATAATTTACATTTTTTGACATCCTCATTAACCGTAACACTAGCAGGTTTGGCACATCAATATATAGAATTAAGAAATTTGGTAACATATTTATTAAACAGAGCTTATAACTTGTTTTCTACGTACTTTAATTTACACACTGAAATTTAGCTCATACAGGATACCTTAAAACATAATGGCTACCCACAACATCTATTACAAAAAATTACTAATACTTTTCTAAGAAACTCGCTAATCTACCCAGACTACCAACTGCACCCAAAATTATAATGTACTTTTGTCTTCCATACATTGGTAAACAAAGCTTCACTTTAAAAAGTCAAATTAAACATTATTCATTGTTACTACCCTCAAGTTGATTTCTGATTAGTTTTTAAACCCACATCCTGCATGCTAGATATTTTCCCTACTAAAGACCTTCTCCCAATTTTTCTCTGTTCTTGGCTTGTATATATTTACATATGTGGAAACTGTAAAGCCTCCTACACTGGCAAAACCAAATGCCATCTACTAGCTAGAGCCAATGAACATATGGGAATTTTCATGAAAATACAAAAAAGTTGAGTAACTCCTGTGTTTCCTCTATACACAACATAGTGAAGAAACATGACATGAACTTAACAGGTTTCAATATCCTTTGCAAAAGCAACACTGATCTTGAATTACTGGTTTAAGAAAGCATCAACATCAAACAACTTTCTTCACCAACACTGAACAACATGCAGTCTTCCTTTAAATAGTACATTTTCTAAAATGTACAGCATTTTTTGTTATTCTTAGGATGTTTCTCATTATTTTTTCATAAAATAGAAAAGAAAAAAAACATTGAAAAGGAAAATATATATTTCTGTCCCATACTAAAGTACCTGAATTTCTTCATTGGTTCCTTTTCAGGTTTTTTTTTTTTTCCACTTCCAATTTTATTATGAAGAACAATGATAAACATCAGGAAATATATATTTTATCTCCTTTAAGAAAGAACTAATATTCTATTCCTATTCAGTGTTTAGTAAATCTACTGGTACCAGTAGTAGCAATATGTTAATCATATCAACATTATCACTATATAGTATATCAATATCATTAGTGTATCAGAACTATGGTCAGTTATTCTAAAGGTGGGCAAAAAGTTTGGGCACCCCCATATTTAAAGCTCATGTTAACAATTTAGTTTTTCGCATTTTACTTTTAGTAATGATTGTGGCAAAGGAACGATATGAAACAACTGACGTTTTGAAACAAAGAACTGTTGAAAGTTTCATTACGGTCACCCCTAATATTAATACTAGTAATATGCTAAGAAGAATGTCGCATCGTCTCATGTTATGAAAATGAAGGCCAACAGACATTTTGGACTATTAATCAAACCTTTCGTTAGTCTGTGTCAATATATGTAAATATATTAATGTGCAATAAGTTCTTTCTTTCATGTATACTATCTTTATTTGAGAGAGGGTTATCCAGACTTTTTGCCCACCCTGTATTTTCTAATGTTAGGCTTAATAATGACTTAGTTTCAGCATTTTACGAGTCTATGACGCCTCCTACAGGTAATACTACTACTAGTAATACTAATAGTATAACTTCTTACAACTAAATTATCATATACTGAGCAGAATTTCGAAACACAAGCATGCCAAATGTGAATTAATATGGAATGGTTTGCTCTACCGTTATCAATTATATTTATAAACCTACATTAATTTTTGTGTAGCTAGTGAAATTTACAAATTACATGATTCACAGAAAATAGAAATAACCTACCATAAAAAAATGAAATTTATAAGGTTAACATATTATAATTTTATAAAACTTACCCGTTTGTAAGTTCTTAATATTATTACATTTCTTGTCATTCTGCTCTTTTATTGGAGTATAATTTCGTCTGTAATTTAAATTGAGCCAAAATATGTTTAGGCCTCAAAAGAACTTGCATTATTGAAGAAAGAGGGAATGACCTTAAAGTTTATAATAAAGAGGGCGTATAAATCACACGAAGGTATTAAGATTTGATATAACATTTAACTTATTTTCAGTAATATTTGCTCAAATTAGCAAAATTACACACAATAGTAATTTAAAACAAACAATAACAGGTTTCATGAATATCCTGTTTTCACCATTTATGTTTCTTATAAAGTTACTAGAAGTAGTACTCATCATCAATTTTTTATTTTACATAAAACATACGAATATAGTTAGGCATTTGAAATACTTTTTCCCTCGATTCTTTATAAATTTTACACGAGAATAAATATAATATAATGCAAAACACGTAATTTGTTATCTTGGCAACTTATAAATTCTTTTGTGCTAAATGCATTAGTAACTTTGAAAGGAATTTCAAGATGTTTAATTGTAGCAAACACATGTATGCTAGTGCGAAATATTTCAGTATTTTCTCTTTGTTTAAGTGACACAGACTTTTAAAGCTTTTCGGTTATTTAGTTTCCATGCTGTAATGGTGGCAAAATGTGATCCAGAAAGTCGATAAGATTGCCTTGTTCTAGTTGCTTTGTTTCTTTATAATCTATAATAGTGTTGCGGCAGCGAGGTCACGTGACTAGTATCACGTCACGTCCGTCTAGAAATATCCTGTTCCTTCATGAATGCTCTAGCGTTTACTAGATATGTGTTAGTCTTGTATATATAAGACGGTCACAACGTGATGGAGTAGTGTGTGTAACTGAACTGAGTATTGTTGAGTCGAGCACGAGCACGAGCACGTGAGACGTTCGTTGAAAATTATAGCGTTTCTTATAGAGCGACTGTTGAAATTAAGTGTATCGTAAAGTTGTATTCGGAAAGAATAAACCAGTTGTTGCGTCAGGGAGGTCACGTGACTAGTATCACGCCACATCCTTCTAGAAATATCCTGTTCCTTCGTGAATTGTCGGGA
>NW_013667230.1:0-937 GCF_000517525.1 Limulus polyphemus | reverse complement strand
TGTTGAAATTAAGTGTATCGTAAAGTTGTATTCGGAAAGAATAAACCAGTTTTATTTAAGAAACGATTTGTATCGGTAAAGTTTCTTCGGAAAGAACTAACGAACGCGGAGGCGTAACAAATTGGTGTCAGAGAGTGGGACGGAAAAGAAAGAAAGAAAAAAATGGAAACGAGAAGCGGCAAATCACACTGCAGCTCAGCAGATTTGATGGCAGCAATACAAGAGCAGCAAAAGAAATAAGAAGAACGAGAAAATAAACAAGAAGAGAGACAACAGCAGTTGCAAGAAAACCTGCAACAGTGGCAGCTCGAACAGCAAAATAAACAAGAAGAGAGAGATTTCCTTTCTTGTTCTAGTTGCCACTGCTGTAATCTCTCTTCTTGTTTCTTTTCTTTTTCCTCCAACAACTGCTGTAAGTTGCTGCTGACTTTCTTCCTGTTCAGGAAAGTCAACAACAGTGGCAAGAAGTACAAATGGAAAACATTAGTAAATTTAAAAGCGAATTAGATACATTAAAGGATGATCTATTGTCTTTTACACAAGGAGGATACATTAACCATCGACTTAATCAGACCCAAACAATGGCAAGCAGCTTCCAGACCCCGCAGCTAAACCCCAATGCAGACATCTTCAGTTCTGTTAGAAGTCACATCCCAGATATGAATGTCAGTAATAGGAGTGATTCAATAAGAAGGAAGCCACAGGAATACGATGGGAAAGCACCGTGGGAAGCATATAAAGCACAAGTTGAGCTACTGGCAGAAATGAATGGATGGACAGAGGAGCAGAAAGCAGTATATCTGGCAATGAGCTTGAAAGGACAACCACTGGAAATACTTTGACAGATGTCAGCAGATGACAGGCACAACTATAGAGCACTGGTAGCAGCTCTAGAACTCAGGTACAGAACCCAAAATCAGTCGGAAGTCTACAGGGC
>NW_013667229.1:242907-261270 GCF_000517525.1 Limulus polyphemus | reverse complement strand
GTTATGGATTGTCCAAGGAATCTACAAACTGATCCCTCAGCAACAACTTGAGGAGATCGGGTGGTGCAGTTGGTAGGCCTTGTGTGCCATACTTTCCAAGTCCTGTGCCAGCTCTTGCAGGCTCTCCCCTTTAGCACGGACTTTCGTCCTAAACCTAGCCCTGTAAACTTCGGACTGATTTTGAGTTCCATACCTGAGTTCTAGAGCCACTACCAGTGCTCTATGGTTGTGCCTGTCGTCTGCTGACAACTGTCCAAATATTTCCAGTGGTTGTCCCTTCAAGCTCGTTGCCAGATATACTGCTTTCTGCTCCTCTGTCCATCCATTCATTTCTGGCAGTAGCTCAAATTGTGCTCTATATGCTTCCCACGGTGCCTTCCCAACGAATTCCTGTGGCTTCTTTCATACTGTATCACCCCTATTGCTGACATTCATATCTGGGATGTGACTTCTAACAAAACTGAATATGTCTGCATTAGGGTTTAGCTGCGGAGTCTGGAAGGGGCTTGCCGTTGTCTGGGGCTGATTAAGTCGATGATTAATGTATCCTCCTTCTGTAAAAGACAATAAATTATCTTTTAATGTATTTAATTCGCTTTGAAATTTACTAATGTTTTCCATTTGTACTTTTTGCCACTGTTGTTGACTTTTCTGTAGTTGCTGCTGAATTTCCTGCAACTGTTGGAGACTTTCTTCCTGTTTTCTTTCTTGTTCCAGTTGCCGCTGCTGTAATCTCTCTTCTTGTTTCTTTTCTCCTACTTCTTGTTTCTTTTCTTTTTCATCCAACAACTGCTGTAATTTCTCTTCTTGTTTATTTTCTTTCTTCTCCAACCACTGCTGTAATCTTTCTTCTTGTTTCTTTTCTCCTACTTCTTGTTTCTTTTCTTTTTCATCCAACAACTGCTGTAATTTCTCTTCTTGTTTATTTTCTTTCTCCTCCAACCACTGCTGTAGTCTCTCTTCTTGTTCCTTTCTCGTTCTTCTTGTTTCTTTTTTTTACTCCAACAACTGCTGTAATCTCTCTTGTTTGTTTTGCTGTTCGAGCTGCCATTGTTGCAGGTTTTCTTGCAACTGCTGTTGTCTCTCTTCTTGTTTCTTTTCTCGTTCTTCTTGTTTCTTTTGCTGTTCTTGTATTGCTGCCATCAAATCTGCTAAGCTATAGTTTGATTTGCCACTTCTCGTTTTCATCTTCTTTTTCTTTCTTTTTTAGTCCTACTCTCTGACACCAATTTGTTACGTCTCTGTTCGTTTGTTAATTTCCCGTAAAAATTCTTTCCGAAGAAACTTTAGCGATACAAGTCCTTTCTTAAATAAAACTAGTTTATTCTTTCTCAATACAACTTTGCAATACACTTAATTTCCACAGTCACGCTATAACTTAAACAAACGCTATAATTCACAACGAACGAACGATTCACGCACTTGGCCCAATTATCCGTCTCTATCTCTGTCTGCAATTCAATTCCATTGTTGCCGTCAGTTCTTGGCGGTCTTATATACAAAAATACCACACATCCAGTAAACACTCGAAGCTTCACGAATGGACATGAATTTTCTAGAAGCTCATGATGTGTTACTAGCGTCGTAACAGTAGTTTTAACACACAATGATGGTCAGGGAAGTTGGTAATTTCATTTTGCCCTAGTTACCTACAAACTGGTTCATTTACCTAGGGTATTGTGTGTGCTTTGTTGTGGGAAAGATTTCTATAAGGTTGAATATTCTATTTAGAAGTTGACAATGATTTTTTTTTCCACTGGCAAGTCATGTGATACATTATGGAGGCAATTTCTGTTACTTTTCAATAGGAATGACCAACTGCCACGTGGATAGTGCATGCACTCTGAGAAAAATTGCATTATCGCTATGTTTTCTAATTCTTAAACAGATTCGTCAGAGGTTTTTGCTGAGTTTCATCTGGTATTTTTAGAGATCTTTCCAGTAAAGACACAACAAACACACATTAATTTTCTCTTTGATGCTTTATGGAGATAAATAAAGATTTTTTATATTGTCCCAACCTGCATCCAGTGTGTTTCTTTAACAACTCAACTGAAGTCAGTGAATTTAAGGTTATTCCATGATATGTTTCCTGCTTGAACCTCCTGTTACTCTGTTTAACCTATCCTATAACTCTTTGTGAAATCACAGTAGTTAAGAATACCATACAGGTAATAATATTAATTGCAGTAACAAGAAAGATAGGAGAAGATGTTAAGCAGAGTTAAATCTAAATTTGATCGAATTGAAAGAATGAGATTGAACACAATGCTAAGCAGAAAATGAAAATTACCTTTATTATCAATTAACACAAATCAAGTACGAATGCATAATAAAACCGGACAGCATTACCAAATTGTTGAAAACACTCTGTGTCAGAACAAGGTCTGAAGGAATTCTAAAAGAAAATGAGAACTAGCCTGAGAGAAAGTTCTCCAGGGTCCGAAATTCGAGTTGTTTAGTACGCCCTGACTAGTTAGGAGGCCTCTACGCTAACTAGAATAGCGAAAAACAATAATAATTTTATCGATCTAAGAGGGTCAATTAGAATTTTAAGCATTTTTCCTATTTCACCTTGTCATCAAACATGCTTTGTCTACTTTTTTTTTATAAAACCATAGTTATGTTTTCTTCTCGTAAAAGTATATTATTTTCTTCAATCTACCAAAGGGTGCCCTAGTTTTTGAGGATTCTTGGTTTATTTCTAAACATTATGGGAAATACTTATGAAAAGTGAAATGAAAAGGAGGTTCTCGGAACCTGTAAATGGTTCAATCAATCCAAGTGAAGTGTAGTAAATATTAACATCTCAACGGAGAAATATCTTACCTTTTGTTCAGCATTAAAATAGTAATCTTAAGTAACTTTTCTCTGTGTGTGTGTGTTTATCTGTATAATATAAACATAATGCACGTTTTCAGAACGATATAAATAAAAAACTGCTGTTTTCAATTAAAGAGTTTTGTTTAATGTTACACATATATGTATTTGCAATTGTATTTTTCTTTTAAAGTTTCACATTTGTTATTAATAAAATGAAATTTATACACGCACACATATACATGATCTTTGAGTGGACCAGATAAACCTAATAAGGACCAGTTAGAAATTTTTTGAAAGACCGTTTAGAAATTTTGCGAATTCCGGACCCTGGAGCTGGCCACTATATAAAGAACACGATAGCGTCATCTTTCCCAACGTGCATTCGTCACTTATGGCACTTGATTATTCCATCAGTAAAATAATTTATAGAAATCATGACTTCTAGGTATTATAAAATCTCTATATAGGTAACGTTTATACAGTTGTCGATATCTTAAAAGGAAACCCATTTTAAGCTACCCTATATTTGCCGCCTTGCAACAAAACTGCATAATACCTTCCACACATTTAGCCCCCTCTATTTCTTTTTCTATTTATATAATTTGTCACTGAACAGAGGGCATTATACGAAAGTGAGGTTTCTTATTGCGTCAACTGAGTTATTGTAAATTGTATTATTCAAATTAAACGTGATTTATAATCAAGTAGGTTTGTCGTAAAACGATAGGCACTCAGAAATACAAAAACAAAAGAATAGAATAAATTCAAGTAAAACGTTTTTAAAATTAAAGTAAATGGCTGCTACACTAGATTGGGCGAAATCTGCGGATGACCAAGAGAAACATCTAACTGAGATTTATAAGAAGGTAAATAGTATGTTATAACAAAAACTACAATGCAATTAATATAATTAAACATTAATTAAGCCTTGTTCATTATGAATACAGAATAGTGTTACTGTAGTATAATAATTGTCTTCGTGTTCAAATGACAGCTTTAAATGTAACTAGTAATTTAAAGTGGTTGGCTACATGAATTAAAAAATAAAAATTGAAATGGCAGAACTGCTAGTTTAGTTTTCAATTTTCACTGATTTTCAGTACATTCAGTAACTTCATTGTGAGAATTGGGTGTCTACTAGTACTACATATTTAATCAAAATATAATAAAAAGAGCCAGGCATGGTCTAGTTGTGAATGTGTCTATACTGTAAATACAACTTGCATGGATTCATGGTTTGTATCATGTTGCTGCAGAAATGCACTCTGAGTGCACTATAATTTATATGAAGTGACTAGATATCCAGCAGTCAGGAACGATCTTTCAGATAATAAATAACTGGCAGTCCAAAAATTTGAATACTGATAGCTACAATCACCTCTCACTTGACTTAGGGAATGATTTGTCTTCAAGCTCGATGAAATGATCTGAACAAAATTTGCACTGGGAAAATAAATATCGATCAGTGTTTGTGTCTCTACAAGTTGCTTGAAATAATCCTTGAAATACTAGATACCCAGTTGTACATAATTTCATGATTATGAATATTGATAAGCTTCCAATATTTTAATTTATACAATTTTTTGTATATATATATATATATTTATATATAATTTGAGAAGTTTTTCAAATTATCATTTGTATTATTATTATCATTATTTAATGTGATTAATTAATTATCATCATTATTATTATTTTTATTAGTATTATTATTGTTGTTGTAGGTTCTCGATATTAAAGTTTTTGGACTGCCAGATATTTAGTATTTGAAAGATCATTCCTGGCTGCTGGGAATTTAGCCACTGCGTAACTTACAAAAGCGATGGTCAAGTTCCAATATTTGGTCAAACAAGAGGAGTCTAAGAAATGACATTGGAAGCTATTGACTAGCTGCCTTCCTTTTTGTCTACAAGTTCAAAATTAGGGACAGCTATGTAAAAAATCTAAATAAACAAAATATAAAAGAAAGAAAAACTGAATAGATTTTCTTCACATTTTTCTGCTAGAAGTTTATCTGAAAAATTTTTTTTCTGGTATAGAGCTAATGTAGTACCTGTATTATAACTTGATAATACCATGTATTATAATAAATATGAATTAACATTATCCTTCACATTAACTTAATTAAGAAAAAAACTCATTAGACCATAATACATGACTTACTAAAATAGCAAATTGTTGGACATAACATAATCATTAGATTTAACTCTGAAAATTCCACAGTCATTTTTAACATCAACCATTTAGGGAGCACCCATTCTGGGACTCTTTGCTCCTGTGCATTTGACCTCCTCTTTTGGGCTCATTCCCATTAAATCTGTCTTGTTGCTTGTCATGTGCCAGGAGCTATGAACTTTGTTGTGGACTGCCTCTCTCAGCCAGGCTGCATTTTACTCATGGAGTGGTCTCTCCATACTTAGGTCTTTTATTGTGTTTGCTTTCAGTTGGGCATATTTCTCATGGACACCTTTGCCACCTCTATCAACTCCAAGCTTCCTTTCTTCTGGTCCCCTGTTCCACATCCTTTGGCTCTGGTTGTTGATACTCTCAGCCAGACCTGGTCTCACCTCTCTTCTATATGCCTATCACCCTCTTCCTCGGGTTCTCACCTTGATATGTGATAGTCCTTATCGAGTACTCCTGGTGGCACTTCTTTTCCCAGCTCAGCCTTGGTTTCCTCTGCCTCTTTGCTTGCCTGGTCATTCTCCTGTCAGGCTGGACTTTCTGGTTATGTAGCCACCTTCTTGTCCCATTCCTCTTGCTCTTATACTTTATCTGTCTACCAATGACAGTGGCAGGTCTTTCATCATTGGTCCATTTCCTGTTTCTTTCCTCTCAGCTGTCCTGTTTTGAACCACCTTTCTGTCTTTTTTACTTGGCTGCACGACAATGGTTTGTTGATCTCTACCATTGCTTGTTCTCAAGCGGTATTGTCCACTAAATTTTGCTTTTCCCACTACCACAAAGTGTTTTCTTCCCGTGCTCTCTACTCTGTTCCACTCCTTCCTTCTTCACTAACCTCCTTGCTTGACTCCCATGCTTAATGAACCTTATTATGTGTTTTCATGTTCTCACGTATGCCCCATTTGATCCATTGGCTTCCTTCCCTTTGTACCACCTTTCTCTTAAGACATATTTCCTCCTCTTTCTTTCCTGTGGTCGCTGTCATTTGGATGTCTTTGTTATTGATGCTTTTCACACCCTCTTCCACTACACTTATATACTCCACTACTAGAAGTGGTCTTTCCTTCCTAAGATTTCTGCTGCACAGGAAGGTAACCATACTTTATGTCCTATCTTCCATCTATCTATCTCACCTCTATGATTGTTCAGACCCAGATCAGCTTCTATGGGCTGTTTGGTGTTACTTATCACAGACTTCTCCTTTTAGGGGTTTCCTCCATTATCTTTTCCTACCCTAGGACTCTTCTTCCAGGGATCTCTCTCCTTCTACCCTTATTGGATGGGTTCATCAGTACTTTTGGCTGGTATATTCTTCCCTGGATATGGATGCTCTCAGGCTATTTAACATTTCTTCTCTTCAAATTTGTCACCTGTTTCATTCTCTTGCTTCACGTTTTCACTGGCCTTTGGATGAGACCCTCCAGACGATGAAACATGATCTCCCATGGTGTATCCCTATGCCATTGAGTGTCACACTCCATGGGCTTTCCCTTTAAGCACTTTCTAAAGAGAGCTCAACTAGATAAAATCTAGCATTGAACCCTTCACTACTTCAGTGTGGGATTCTGGCATTCCCATATGAAGAGATGAGTTATTGTCTCAGAAGTTTACATTTTCCTAATCTGAAAGTGTATTTCTAATAGGTACTGACCTCATTACACCCTATCCATTCTTCCCACTTTCAGTACACTTTTTTTCATGCCTCGTCTAAGAATGAAGTTATTACAAGTGCATGGGGGGTTATTGTGTATGAAGGTTGTGTCACTGTCCAATTGTTGGAGGCTATTGTCACATGATAAAGTCATCATACACTAGCAAAGTTCACATTAAACATGTAAATTTAGGTGGAAATTAGCTCAAGGCTAGGTGCATACAAATCTCATAGGCAGATGCATGAGGGAAATAGCATTTGGGTGAGTGGTGGTAAGTATCGATCAGAAATGCATTTTCAATTTAGGAAAATGTTAACTTCATCATGGCTGCGATATAGAGTATGTTTCTATTCTTCCACACATTTAATGAACCAGTTTTGTTCATAAAAACAAAGGAAGAGACTAGCTGAACTTGGTGCTTGTTTAGACCTAATGGCAATTCCATCAATATGATTGTACATATATTCCAATTAGTCATGAATTGAGATTGTTTTGTTATAAGTTCCAAAATTTGATAAATACTTCTTTGTTTAGAAAACTAAATCATCTTTTAACTGTACAACTTAGTTTAAATGTCAAAACTGACACAGTAAGCTGGTTCATAAAATTTAAAACACACTAGTTCACTAGAGAATTCAAATTGTTTTTATATGAATTAATTTTTGATAAAAGGTGCTCTTTTTTGTTTTATTTGTTCAACTGAATATTATTTCTCTGCTTATATAGTTGATTGTATTCTAGTTTCTTTCAAAATAGCTTGTGAAACTAAAATATTGTACCAATTCCACAGTTGTATTGAAATGTATCTAACTGTATTACTTAATTAAATTACCAGTCATTTTTAGCAAATCCACAGCTTTCATGTACTATTGTAAATCTTGTAAGCTATATGTCAGTTTAAACCTGTTAAACTGATAGTATTTATCCATGATTTTCTTTGTCTTTAGTAAGTCAGTTAATCTTGATCTTCCTTGTTATCTTTTTCTTCTTTTTTTTTTTAGGAGCATGCCTATCTCGAATCAGAATAAACTTATTTTTAAAAATTCCCCTTATATATATTCCACATTACCTTTTAAATTATTCTCAATTCACTAATGATAATTCTTGTTTCATGTCCTTAAAATTGGTTATTTGAAAATGAGGAACCAAAATTTCATTTTTTTTTTATTTTATCAATTTGTAACAAACCTAAATATGCAATGATCACTCTTCCCTAACTGTTTCCCACTTTTTCAGTTATTCCTATTATATTATAATTTTTAATACCAATTTGAGTTTTAAAATTATCCATTTTACTGCTAATACTTCTAACATTAGATTAGAGTAATAGCAACTAAATGTACTCTTTAAGCTACTGTGTCTAGCTTCAGATGAAGTCTTTTTGTGTAACCATTGTTTTCTAAGTATAATTATTGTAGCCTATTTATATATTCTCTAGCGTTTTATTATATATCATGTAGTAAAGGGACTAAAACTGCCTAAAGGATTCTACATGAAGCCTCATAAGTCTCATTTAAGGTTCTACTAATCTTATTATGTTGAAGTTAAACATAGATTCATACTCCATTAGCTCATTCTACCATATTCAGTAATTGGTAAAAAGTTTCAACTTCTAAAATATCCCACCTGATGCCTTTTTTTTTCATTTCACTGATCTTCTCATTGATGGTCTGTGTAGAGGGTGAAATGTAAAGATTGGGAATGTGAGCTCAAGTACTATTGGTAACATGTTTTGAATGTACAGATTTAGCTTTTTTGTTTTTGTCAAAAGTATTTTCCTCGTGAAATTAGAGATGCGTGGAATGTTTTTTTTTAATGATTGATCTTGTTAATTTGATTTTGATTGATTGTTTTAGTGAATAAAATGGTCTTATATCTTTTGTATACTTTGCTACATATGCACAAAATTCATGCCTTTCAGTTTCAGATTGTTTTTAACATGCTTCTGATATATAGCATTATTTTATTGTAGCCTGATAAAGTGATACAAACTTGGTTCAATTAAGAAATAAATGTGAAATATAGCCCACTATTTTTATTAAAATTACTTTAATCTAGTGGGATTGGCTTAAAGAATGTGTATTTTGATAATTTATTTCCTGTGTGTAGGTGGAAAGTATAAAGGTATCTACAAACAGCAGTGATGCAAATAACGTTGTAAGAAATGAAGGAACAGGTGATGCAGAGGAGCCAGGTTAGTTTTTTTTTAAATTGTATCTTTCATTTAAGACAGGGCTAGGCTTCTTGGTCCATAGTTTATATTTGAAAGTATTATCTTTTAGTAGTAGAATTGATTCTTAAGTTCTTTAAAGGAGTATAGGTTATTGAAAACGAGAGCTAACACATTTCTTTATGTTGAAACTAAATTCAGCAATTGTTTGATTATTTTGCAATAATCATCTTTAGACTCGAAACTGTTAATCTTGAGAAATCATGTGTTAAATCCTGTTTTCAAGATTAATTAACGTTTACCAAGAGTGGAAGTACTTGTTCCTAATTGTTGGTCACTGGTTTCCATAATGTTATCATGGCGGTTTTAAAAGTATTAAGATTTCTCTCATTCTGTACTCTGAGAACGACCTAGAGGTATCGGTTATCCAGTTGACTGTCATTACTGCTTAACATGTGTTTTGCTACTTGAGTGGAGTTTGCACTTCTAAAACTTAGGTGCTCATTTAGTCACTCTACTATTTCTCTAGCTGTCCATCCTATATACTCCTGTTAATAACTTGACTACTTGTATTTGTACATAATCATAAGAGTTATGTAAGTAGTTGATTTGATTTTTCAATGGAAAAAAGTTTTAGTCTGCATTGGGATCAGCAATCTGGAATGAATGTTTCACTTTTGCTAAAACATTAAATGAACATTTTTGTGATCATTAACTTTATAATAGAATAATAAATTTTTGTAATAACTAACATCTTAGAATTGATGGTACCATAGAACAGTTTGTAAAATAAGTAGTACCATATAATTACCAAATAAGTAGTAAAATTTCAGTAGTACCATTACTAATCACCTTTTATTTTAATTAGTAAAAGAGATTTTTCTAATCAGAACAGTGAGAGATTGCATCAAGTTGAGTTTTTCTCACTTGGGGTCAAGGGGCCACATATATCCCAACCAGAGGTAACCTGGTAAGGGTCAAAGGTGAAAAGCTCTCAAAAAATTTTCTTGTACTTTCTCTACACCCTTTAAACTAGGTAATGGTAATTTGAATGAATTTTTGATTAGAAATTGCTTCAAACCAAAAGCATGCTGTTCAAATATGGAGTGTACTTTACAGCTGGTTCTAAAAATGCACATACATTACCTTGATTTGGTCAGATAAGTCATTTGTGATGTTTTTCACTTAAGCAAGCAACTATATGAATCAAAATGGTGATTATGCATCCATATATTACCAGTATCTATAGACTTAGTGGATTGAGCTGTCACCAATGATTGTTTACAGAATGGAGAGAAATTGATTCATGGAAATTGCAAAATGAAAAAATTGGAATCACATTCAATGAATATTGGTGTGTAACTTACAATATAAAACCATATGCTTTTACTCTACTGTTTTTGTTTTAAAGTTTTAGCAATTTCTTAAGTGTTAGATTAGCATTCAGTGTAATGTTTTTCTTTAGAAATTGCTTACTGTTGATACAAACATTTTTTTTTTCATTAAAAACAAATAACTTGATCTGTGGTAGAGACAAACCTGTAAAGAGAACAAGAACACTGAACACTTATTTTCCATAAAAACTACATTACATGGGCACACGTCAATAACAGATATATTATTTGTTCATTAAGGCTAATAAATGATGAATGATTTAAAAATCAAGTAAAATACCCTTTTCTTTTCTTAGTTAATTTGATGCTTATAAATGAAATGAAGTCATTAAATATATTCTTGACAGACATTACATGTTCATAGTATTGAAGGACAATGTTGACTTAGCAGGCTTAATATTTAAATTCAGATGCATAACTAGTTGCTGTAGTTTCTAACTTTAGCTCATTTGGAAGACTTTGTATTCAGATGGGTTTTTTTTTTTTACATGTAATTTTATTTTGGTAAGAATGACTGTAATAAGTGCGGCCCGGACCACATAGTTTATTTACAGGATTTAAGCCATCATATCTAGAGCTGAGTAAGATGGATGCATTTGATTGCAAGATTACCTGAGTAGACAATTATTTTGTGAAAATTACAAAAAAATGTCAAACATATTTATGTTATTTCCTTAACAGAAATTTCTGCAGCTGAAGCATCACTGATGAAAAAGATCCTAAGATCTAAATTGATAGAAAGCACTTATGATGTTGAAGTGCAGCGGAATGATCCTAATTCCCCTTTGTATTCAGTAAAATCATTTGAAGAATTAAATCTGTAAGTATCTGAAAGTCAGCTTTTGTAAAACAAGAAAAACTTATACTACCTAGTTGAAATAAATGTTCGTTTTGGTGAAATTTATCGAATTTTTGAAAATATACATAAATCTAAAATTTAATATTTTAAAATATTTCCTTTGTTAAATATAAGTTATGTCTGTGGCTTTAGTTTTTACTTGTTTTATGTTTCATCATATTTCACTTAATGATCGAAAATATAGTTCAAACATATATTTTCAGAAACCCGGATCTCTTGAAGGGTGTTTATGCCATGGGCTTCAATTCACCCTCCAAAATTCAAGAAACTGCTCTTCCAACATTATTAGCAGATCCGTAAGTAAAAGGCTTGTATTGTTTTATTCTTTATGGTACATTCACTGTTTATATTTATGTACATCAAGTGTTTGATGACATATAGAGAGCTTTATTTAAGTAAAAGGCTTGTATTATTTTATTCTTTATGGTACATTCACTTTTTTAGATTTATGTACATTAAATGTTTAATGACATATAGAGAGCTTTATTTAAGTAAAAGGCTTGTATTGTTTTATTCTTTATGGTACGTTCACTGTTTAGATTTATGTACATCAAATGTTTGATGACATATAGAGAGCTTTATTTAAGTAAAAGGCTTGTATTGTTTTATTCTTTATGGTACATTCACTGTTTAGATTTATGTACATCAAATGTTTGACATATAGAGAGCTTTATTTAACTAAAAGGCTTGTATTGTTTTATTCTTTATGGTACATTCACTGTTTATATTTATGTACATCAAGTGTTTCATGACATATAGAGAGCTTTATTTGGCAGGTTGATTTTTATAAAACATAATCTTGGGAAGAACATCATTTGTTTTTACTATTTAAATTGTACAAGTCTTTGTTTTTATTCACTTTTATCAGGAATTTACTTTAATATAATACAGCAAAAGAAAGGTTTTGACAAGAGTTTATTTCTTCTGTTAACCAAGACAAGCTATGTAGCCTTACCAGCTTCAGCAAAGTTTGCCTTAGTTGGATAATTTACTTTTAAGCCTCCTACTTTATTGCTTAAATTGTTGTTTGTTAATGTTTTTTTCAGGTTTAAACATTCTTTCAAGGATATGGAAAAAGAACATGGAGTTTCATGATATTAGTAATTTCCCAGTAATATTCCAGTGTTTGCTCTGTAACAAGGGTAAACTAAATAAAGAGTACTGTACAGAATCTTTATATATAAAAACATTTATTGCTAGATAATAAAGTATTTTGTAAGTGTTTCTACATATATATTTTTATGTATTTTTATTTTTAGCTTAACTAATGTTGGAGGTGGGTCTTTTTTTACATGCTGAGTTGGAACTCTGCATGAAAATTTTATATTAATTATGTGAGTATTTATTCATAACAAGCTTCAAAAACCGAAAATGCTGAACAAGTTTTAAGGTACAGTGATGTTTTATTAGTGGCATGAAGAACAGAGGTTTTTTTTGTATTTGCACTCAGATCCAAGATACCACAAAAAAAAAGTTAAACTTTAGATAAAAAAGAAAGCATTTTGTTCTGTCCACAGCCCCCAAAATATGATTGCTCAGTCTCAGAGTGGAACTGGAAAAACTGCTGCTTTTGTACTAGCCAGTCTTAGTAGGGTTGACGCTTCTAAGTCCTTTCCTCAGGTAGGTCCTGTAAGATTGCAGGAAATAAAAACCTGTTAAATAAAGCTATAGTTGTAAAGAGATAATGAATAAATGTTGCTTTAAAGTAATCTTGACAACAAAGTAGCCACCACTGAACATCACATCAAAGCAATCAATGAGACACTATCAAATGAAAATTTTAAGACTTGTTACAATTTTCTTGACAGAAAATTTAAGGAATCTGTTGATTCAATCCAGATGCTCTTCCATTAATGGGTACAATGCTTGGCCCCTATAATTTTTTTTTAACTTTAATCATTATGATCAGCAATTATAATCCACTTAACAATACTTTTAGCATGCTTCACGTGTACTGTTCCCTTATATTGTCATAGTTTTCTTTTTGGTTACTCTAATTTAAAATTTGTTAGGTGGCTGTGATGTTCATTGACCCTTGAAAAAGGATAAGCTGAAACACAGGGTTGAATAAATTTACTTTTATCTGAAGTTTTTTGTCATCTTCATTGAGAACAGAAATTCACCCACACAAATAAATATGTAACACTAAGACCACCCAATGAATTATCAACACATTTTAATATTTTTGTGGTTTAATTTCCCATTCATCTTTACCATGTTTTATACTGCATTACTGGTGTAGAATAGGCATCCCACATAGGCCTAAGGTTATCTAATTTTTATGCAGAAACTTTTTCTTGAGACACCGAAGGGGTAATTATATCCAATCAGAGATAGCATTACTTAAGTCAAATTCGAGTTCCATAAAGATGGCAACTCCGGCTCCAAGAAAATGAAAGTCCAAAGGAATCAAACCAATATTGTCTTTTTTCCAGCCAGTTCCAGAAAAGAACAATAATGATAATGATCCAGTCATGCAGAAAAAGAAGTTTGATCGTGACCACTCAAAAACTTTTAAGGCTCAATGGGTCGTGATTACATCGAGACTTTGTCAAAGCTTTTGTTTCTTACAGACCAGTGCATGTTTAATACAATTTTACAGTATTGCAGCAAAGTATTACTGACTAGCTTAGTCATATAAATTTGTATGTAAAACAGTATTGATGATTATTGCCAGTGCAATGCTACATACTAGTGGTCATTTAGTTTGTCTAGTCTTGTCCTTTTGTATATATATTATGTAGTATAAGTGTTAATGGTATGGTTGCTTTGATAACAAATGCCTCAAACTTATCATTCTTACATTCACAGCTTTGTTATACTACTATAGTACCTCAAATATAAAACATTTACAATTCAACAGCTTCAATATACACACTAACATAAGTTTAATATTTTAAGCGGTGTAGCTAATAAAATATGTGTGTGGCTAATGTAGATTTCATTGCATTAGCCAGAGTGGCTAAATGATTTATGGCAAGAGTGAGCAGAGAAACCTACTACAAAAAAAATTGTGTAAGGCCTCTTAATTATTTTCTGATGAGGGCTTAGGGTGAAACTAAAAGAACAATAAGTATATGGTTTGTAAAAATTATTACATTTATTACACTTTAAACCATAAGAGATTAAAAGAAAGTTGTTTGTTATTGAAGTTCTTTCTTTGTTTTTATTAAACTTTACACTGTAACTGATAAGAAAGGAACTTGTGTGTTACCGAGTGGATTTTCTTTATTATGTTGAAATGTAGATCATATATGGATCCTTTTCACAATATGCAAATAGTGGAGTTGCTCTTGAAATAGTAACACATCTGATGCTAGCGCCAGTTTTTCATAATTCATTCAACTGATGAAAGATTTCATGAAAGCTGAAACAATACAATTTTTTCTTGAAAATTTGATAAAAATTAAAAGTGAAAGTTAAGTAGTTTAAAGTGCTTTAAGATTTAAAAACTTAAATCATCCTCTGGAGTGCAGAAACTAAGCATTAGGAATTTTGATTATCAAATATTGTTTAATGAGTTCCTGTTTCATGGTTTTTCAATTGAAATAAAGTAAAATAACCAAAAAGGTCCCAAAATACCAATCTGCAGGTGGTAACTAGCTGGTGTTCAAGTTTAGTGTATATTTCCAAATGAAATGACTAAGTGTGTAGCTACTTATTCAAGATTTTGTACAGCCTTTTCAAACTATATGAAAATAGTGTGGTATCATGCTTTATTGAATCGAACCCCTTTTTTTTAATGTTATTAGTAAAAGTCAGATATTTATGAGCATTTTTTTGTCTGTCATTTTGAAGGTAATCATCTTATCTCCGACCTATGAACTAGCATTACAAACTGGTAATGTGGCTAAACAAATGGCACAATATTGTAAGGAAATCAGATTTCGTTTTGCAGTCAGAGGAGAAGAAGGCAAGTATTTTTTTAAATGTAAATATATAAATATGTATACTGCAAAGAAATATTTCAACAAAAGTACAAAATACAAGAATGTTTTTCCAGCAGTATTATTTTATGAATATTTATACAAGTTTAAGTTGTCTTAATTGTAATATTTGTTTTTACTAGTACATAATTATTCACCAAATATTTTTGTTCTTCTTTTAAATGTTTACGTAATTCATATCCAATTGTAAAAAAGCATTAAAAACCACGAAAACTTTTAAAGCCTATTATGAAAAATTATTTAAAAAGTACACAATGCATGATTAGTACAGAGATTTTGTATGCCCTCATATTCAATTTTATATATGCGTGTATGTATGTATATGTATTTGATTAGTTTTACTTTAGTATTAGAGACTTTTAATCAATGCTTTTGGTAGGTAGTCATAAAATAAGTTTTGTATTACGTGCCTGTTCAATAAATTCCAAATACAATCAAATCTCATTTCAGTTCCACGAGGTGAGAAGATCACAGAACAAGTGATAATAGGAACTCCTGGAAAAGTGATGGATTGGGCATTAAGATTTAATTTCTTTAATATTCGTAAGATCAAAGTATTCGTCTTAGATGAAGCTGATGTGATGATTGCTACCCAGGGTCACCATGATCAGTCCATACGTGTACATAAGTATGTATTTTTTTTTAGAATGTAATTTGCTTGCATTTTGCACTCACAAGAAATGTTATTATGATTTGTGCACAAGATACAGAAGAAAACAAATGAACTGAAACACGTGTCAAATTGATGTAAGTTTATTGAAGAATTAATTTGGAAACATTTCAGACACTAGTCCTTTATTGGTTTGTAGTAACAAGGAAACAGTTTTTAGAAGAGATGGGGTATGGTACCTGATTAATAAGTCAACTAAGAAAAAACAGAATGAGTAGCTCGAAAACATACTCTTAAACTAAAGTACAACATAGAAAAATTAAAGTAAACAGGTTATGAATTAGTCGAGTGACGTTAAATGAGATAAAATCTAATGAAGAAAGTAGAATATTAATGAAGGCAACAAACTGGTTAGATTAGTGCATTAAAAATAAAAATTGTGCATAACAAATATGTATACTATTTAATCATTCAATCTGATTCACAACCTAAAAAGCTGTTGTTCATGATGACTGATTATATATACATAAAACTTAGATCACTGATGTGTTTGTCATATCCCAGCCAACCTGATAAGCCATAATATTGAGTGAAAGGAATTGGTTTTTGTCTAGGATTGAGCCATTATTTTTGGCATATAATATTCGCATAGAGAATCCATTCTGTCCAAAAATGGTTCCCGTGCATTACGCACCAGAAGAGACAAAGCACGTTCACACGTTAGAAATGATGATCATCGGAGAGTTTGTGAGGCACCCAAACACCTTCTTTATGGAGTTTGCCCATATTTCTTAGATGTATACATATTGTTTCATGAGAGACATGCAATTTCAGGGCCATTTCACGAGCATGTTGCCTTGGGTTAGACTCAATAAGCATCTTCAGAGCATCAGTATCAATTCCAACATGGCAGCCCCTGCCATTACAGTTTTTAAGGCGAAAGTCACCTGAACAAAATTTGCTGAACCATCGTTGACACTTACGAATATTCAAAACATTTCCATAAACTTCTTTGATATTCTTTATGGGTACAGAAGCATTGTTTCCCTTCTTGTATTCAAACAGCATTATATGCTGAATGTGTGTCTCGTCGTGTGCCATCACGATAAGGAATTAGAGTATACTAAACTTTACACATTATACAGGCTACACTAACATGACGTTTAGGTGGTTCGTTTAACTATTATACGTGATATACGTTTTTAGGGGGTGGTTAATGAAAGTGTTCCAAAACACGACAATAATTTCTTGATGACCAAACATATCTGTGTGTGATTAATCGACAGTTCAAAAGAAACAAAATTCTGTATCTGTAATAACACAAACATGAGAAATTATTCTTGCCATAAAGTGATTGACAAGTCAAACAGCAATTTGTAGAATTTGATGTAAAACCCTTTATATCAAGACCTGCAGATTGTTTACATTCCACTGTTACATGGAGGCCCACTGTATTTCTTTGGTTTGCTCTCTAATGAGGTATTGAAGATCTGTGATAAAATTAATTGTTATGAAAGTTAACTGGTGTATTTAGAGCTGTGCTTCTATTCAAAATAGGATTATTGATTAATAGCTGCTACATATATAAACAACTTTCTTTTTATGGATGTGATTTGTGATGTTGAAGAAATAATAGTTTTGGCTTTGGTTATATCTTACACAGATATCTTGTGAACAAAAACAACATTAATGTAAGATCAAAAAAATATTTATCTGATATTCTTGAATTTTACAAAAATGTTATTGCAGAAGTTTTTCGTCCCAGAATAGCAGAACATTGTTGTTTTTATGAAGTAATTGTAGTGATTCTTACTTTGAGCTTCTAATTCCAGAGCAGGTTATACATATGTGGTCAACACTTTGAATTTTTTTTAAATAAAGTTCTTATTCATATGTAGCTTATAAATAAATAAGTAAAAGCTTATAAGTAAATAATTTTTGAGTGTTATATTGTGAAAATAGGTTAACATAAAGAACTGTTTAATAACTAACATCTTAGTTAAATTATAATATAATAATAAAGGTAGCAGTAGAGTGAAAAGTGAGATGTACGGGACTGATACATTAGATATTTACTCTCAAAACAAGTGACTCAGTTATAGAGGATATGGGTTTAGATTAATGTGTAAAAAACACACCTTCTTTTCAGGGTTTCAGCCTTCATTTAACTTTTTCACTGCCATATTATATAACCTTTGTTTTTGCCATGATAAGTTTCATGTTAAGTAAATATTCTGAGAAATAGGTATGTAATAAAATCAATAATTTTATAATCAATTAAAAATGTTACATATTGAATTTCAAATTTTGGAAATAAATGTATTATCACAATTAGAAAAATGTGAATGAAAAAAAAAAAGAGAGAAAAAATATTTTTGTTAGTCAAGTTAGAATAATTGATTTAAGCCCAATCACTTAGACATATTCTTCTGTGATCAATAAGAATATTTATGTAACAAAGGAGTTTTAAAAAATTAAGAAGTAAAATACAAAGTAAATATACTTTGACAATTGTTGATTAATTTTAGAAACTTAGTTTTGAAAGAGCTAGTTGTCTTTTCTGTTGTATTTATGTGCTCTTGTGCACTTATTGACTGTTTTGTTTGTTGTTGTTTTTTTCAGAAAATATTCTTCTTATAAACAAAAGGGTAATAGGATTTTTTTTGTATGATTTGTTTGTGAAAATAGTAAAATTTTTTCTTTCAAAATTAAATTCAGACAACT
>NW_013667229.1:228662-241923 GCF_000517525.1 Limulus polyphemus | reverse complement strand
CTCATTGATTTGCAAGCAAATGACTTGTTGAAAGAAAAGCACAGAGAAGGAAAACTTGTTGAATTTTATCTCTGCTTACCTGATGATGAGTTTCAAAGTTGAAGAAATTTGCCTCTAACAATGTATTTAATTTCCAGAGTTGATAGAGGTTACTTATTCATGTACATATCAATCCACCTAATCATGTAATCCACCAGAAGTTAGGCACTCTGAAAAGCCTCCTAAATTTAGCATACCTTATATGCACCACAGAAAACATCAATAAAGAAGTAGCACACTTAACTCAATGCTTTACTAATGTTAACCAGTTCCCTACTATATTAGTTACAGGAACTATTAACAAATATAAAAAATACAGACAAGAGGCATTTAACAAACGAACAAACTCAAACACTCCACAAAACAAAGGTAACCTAATTACTTGCACCATCCCATATATATAGAAAATATTAGCTTGCCTCTATCAGAAATTTTGAAAAGACTAGCACATAAATATAACCTTAACATAATGCCTAGATTCGTTTTCACCCCTGGAATGAAAATTAAACACGTGTTAAAAAAAATTATATAACAAACCCACCCCACCAGGAAACATTTACAAAATATAGTGTAACAGTTGCCTAGCCTTTTACCTAGGTGAAACAGGACATAACTTGATGATCAGGTTAAAAGAACACCAAAAAACCCCCACCCAAGTCCAGGAGAATATAAATAAAAAACAAACAGTTTTTCTGAACAGAATGTCACAGTACTAAAACATGAGCCCAACAGAAGAAAAATCTGAGAAGCTTTATTAATAAAATTAAACAATCCCACAATTAACAAATACCCAGGTTCATCTCTATATATCTTTGATTGTTATTTCCCCACAAATTCCTAATTTTAGGCAAATATTTTGCCTAAAATATTTCATAGTTTTTTTTATTTGGTTTATTTATCCATAGATAAATAATCTGTAAAAAAATCACGTGAATTGATATGTAAATGAATAAGTAACCGCTCTAACAATTCTGGAATTTAAATACATTGTTAGATTGTTGAATGTTAATTTCAATTCTAAAACGTTCTTTTCTGTTAAAACTTATGGACTTGAAAATGATTGCACCAGTGATCAAAATGTCATACCTGTTCTAAAAAAAAACTAACTGTAAATTGTAATAAAATATACTAAATAACATTTTACAGTATTTACCTCACTGCATTGATACAATAAATATTAGTAGATATTTCAGTTCCATTATATTTATTCATTGCTTGATTATTTTTTGAGGGCACAGGTTGGCCCTGGGATAAAGCTCTGGTATTCCAAGTGGACGGGTCAGCTTTGAATCCATGTCATCCCACAAAATATTCCTCGCACTTTAAGCTGTGGGTGCATTATAAAAGTGACAGTCACTTTTTTAACATGGATGGTGAGTGAAAGGATTCAAAATTAGGGATGGTGGCAGGTAGACTTAGAGCTTTGCTATAAACACAAATACAGAATTTTTTTTTCAACGCTCACATTCTTTACCTAAAAGAAATATGTATGATAATTGTCATCACTCAGATTATTTCATAGTTTCAATTTAACCATGATAATGTCCTGCACAATTAAATGATTACTAGTATTAGTTTTGAGTATTCACATTTGGTAATACAGTATCATTCTACAATTAATCTGATTAGGTTATGAATTTCTTACTAAAAACCAACAAAGATGAGTTTGGACATTAAAAATGGGCTTCACTGTTGTGTATCACTTTAGTTGCGTTAGTACTGAAAAATATTTCTTTAACTAGCTAATATATCGAATGTAATTGCTTTTTATTTTGAGTTATTATTTACTTTTATTGTAAAGATTGTTTTGCATTATTAGCTTAAGACATGTATTAAGGCTCACCTAAATATTTTAAGCTGGGGGAACCTCGTGAAATATTATGGCTGAAACTATCATTAAGAGTGAGAGAACCCAACTGATGAAACAATGCATTGAGAAGTAGAAAAGTATATTTAATTAGCTATACTGATGGTCAGTTTTATTTTGAGTTTCACTAAAAGTACACAGCTTACTCTGATCAGAAGTTGTTATTATATACCCTGTTTTAGATTGTGTATAGTGTTAGGGATTTCTTAATATAAAGTTACTTCGTTATTGTAGTTAAAGCCTAAATCCGTAATCTTTAGTTTCCAGTTACAAATAATAACCTCATCCGATATTTCACTTTGTACATCCTTTTCAGGTAATATAGTTTACTTACTAACTTAAAAGATGTCACGAAATAGTAACTTTCCAACAGTTATAAATACAGTTTGAAAATAAAACATGCATTACGTGCATCATAAAAAGTTCATATACTTCTGTAAGATCCTAAATCATTTTGTCGTGTATTCTTTCAGTCTTGTTAACATCAGATTAAATTTTAGTCATAGCAACACAAGACTTTCAAACACTATATCAAATTTCTTACACCAAGTCTTTACCATCTTATTTCTAAGAAGTGAATAAGGTGAACGATCTTATGGCACGTAATAATTTTGTTAAATGCATACACAAGTATCACGTAAATATGATTGTCATGCGTTTTTATTTTATTGCTTGTACATGACAGTTTCTAACCGATGGAAAAGACTAACAAAGAAATATAGGCCAGCTTAATTGTATGGGTTAGGTGTGATGATAAAGATTCTCTTAGAAATATTGTATGGACAACGTTGAATAATTAATCCCAATATTTCAATGAATATGTGGAATTCCACGTAAAACTTTCCAGCTAATTCCATGCTAAAACATACTCCCGAGAATACTACACACGTGCAAATATTATTATTTTTTAATGTAGGTATCATTAACTTCTGATCAAAGCAAGTTACCTACATAGATCAAAACTAAAAATTACGTCAGTATTTAATACGGCTAATTTAATAAATTGTTCTAACTAGGTGTATGCAAAGTCGTAAATCAACAACTTACTAGTACACATGACACTGGCTTTACATAACTAATTGAACTGTTTCTAAATTATCATAGTATGTGTAATACTGTTGATAAAGTTGCATATATTAAGCTCAAAGGGGCTATCCCACCAAGGGTATCAAAACCAGGTTTCTAGCGGTATAAGTCCGCAGACATACTGCTGTGCAACCGGAGAGCATATTTTTTTAAATAAATTTATGTTTGTAAAACATTTATTTATAATGGCTGCCTTTTGTATACAGTTATCTTTTGTAAAACATGCAAAACTTTGGAATGAATGGACTTTTTTTTTCTCCAGAAAGTATTGGGAAGTATAGATCTTTAAAGTTTTCCAAGTTTATTAAAAAAATAATTTGTGTTTACTATAAGAAATAAAACGGATAGTCCCTCCTACATGGGTTTTTAATACGCCTTAATTCCTGCTTATTATTGAGTTTTTTAATAATATTTTTTTACTTTGAACAAAGAGTGAAAGTTATTCATAACATAATCGAATTCTTACTCTTCATTAATACTAGTCTTTAAATTATGCCGAACTTCTTTAATAGCATACCGTGATGCAATAAGTAAATGGATGTGCCAGAGAAACTGTGTGATATGTCAATTGATAGCTTGAGTTTTCAAATGCGAAAATACAATAATATTAATTACAGTTAGTATACAGGACAGTGTGAAAGGCTTAGATGATGATTATAATACATGTTCCTCTAGGAGGAGTTTCATTGTTAAAGACCATTTCTGTGACAGGCTGTTCAATCCCTGTAAATAACTTTAGGCTAAGTTCAAAAGTCCCACTTGTCATCATATTCCTCTTCCAGAATCTGTGAGCTGATATCTGTCCATACTCTTTGGAAAATGGGCTACTAGTGAGCGAGACACCATCAAGTATTTCTTACAATCTGTGTCACATGAGTCCAAATTGTTATTGTTGTTGCGAAAGATGATTCAACTTGATATTAGGCTTAATAAAGTTATCGGTGTTTGTGTATTTGAATTTAAAATCAGGAACATCTTTTCGTGTAAGTGAACTGTAAATTATACTTGCTAGATATTAACGGTTTGTAACCATTATTTAATTTATGTAATGCATATTGGTGTATAGAAGACATATTGATACTAGAAATAAACGACCTTTATTCACTAAAAAACAAACCGCAATTGACGGTGCAAAGCTTCAAATGGTTTAAATAATAAATCATATTCTATTCTACAGCCATCATACGTACATAGGAGAAACCGGAAGAACCCTCTACACAAGGAAAGGAGAACGTAAAGACGCTCTTTATAAACAACAACATAAAAATTGAAGATCATTTTTTAACTAATCATCAACAAGTAACACCTGACTTGAAACCACCATTCTCCGAACAAGTCGTCCCTCAGTGGCACAGCGATATGTTAGCGAACTTAAAACGCTAGAAACCGGGTTTCGATACCCGTGGTGGTCAGAGCACAGATAGTCCATTGTGTAGCTTTGTGCTTAATTCCAAACAAACAAACCGAAGAAGTCCTTACCAAAGCCACCAAGTACACTGACAGAAAAATGTCTACGGACTTACAACGCTAGAAACCTGGTTTCTATACCCATGGTGGGAAGAGGACAGATAGCCCACTGTGCTTAATTCCAAACAAACCGAACAAGTCATTACCAAAGCCACCAAGTACACTGACAGAAAATTCAAAGAAGCTCTTCTCATGGCACAACAACGACCACAAATGAATAGAGACAAAGGATGGCGCCTATAATTTAATTGTTTTGTTTTTATCCAATTTTTTTGTTATTTCAATCTGTAACCTTGATAGAACGTTTGTTTACTACAGGAAGCAGTTAATTATTTCAACAATACTTTTCTTTCAACAATGTGCTTTACTACTAAATATGTCAAAAGCGCTCTGTACAAATGCACGTTATAGATCCGAATAGAATATATTATTTAAACCATTTGAAGCTTTGTACTGTCAGTTTCGGTTTGTGTTTAAAATTAATGAACGCTCCTGAAGAAGCTGTTATCATTGTTTAGTTTTGTTATAATAAGAGTTAAAAGCAGACGATTGTAGGAAGTTGTGTTTATAAGTCATTGATATTGAGACTATCGAACATCGCATGCAACACATTGACGTCGAGAATATAGAAGGCGGGCAGACGATTAAGTGATACACATATCAATAGTGTAAGACGAGCAGAAGCAACAGACAGACAATAGGAGAAGAGAGTAAAGCTACAGGCAAGAAAAGTTCGGCGTGAAGTTAACTACCGTACAAGAGATAGGCCTAACGTTTAATACATTAGAGCAGGGGTCACCAAACTTTTTTCACAGCGGGCCAGATAACTGAGAGAATGACGAGCGCGGGCTGCATAACCATTTTGTTCAATACAATACAGTGAATACACAAAAAATAAAGACAACAAACATGTTTATTTACCAAAAAGTTATCAAAGAAGGCGACGTTAGCAATAAAATAGTTATATCACACCCAGTGCGCACATATCCGAATCTTACAAACTAAGCAGCAAAAAAAGGTTAGTGAGATCTGTGAAACTGGCGTTTAGCTTTTCAGATATCATCAATATTTGCTTTGGAATTGCTGCATCCAACCAAGAGAATTGCTTTCAAATGTTCATCAGTCAACATCGTTCGATGTGCTGACTTCACATACTTCATTTTTGAAAATGTTTGCTCACAGACATAAGTTGTTCCAAACACTGTTGCCATACCAGAAAGCAAAGTTGTAAACGTAAATGACGTTTATAATAAAATGTTGAAGCCAAAAACAAATTATAGAAGCAAGAAAACTAAAAGTATTGCTGAACATACTAAATAACAGTTTTGTTTTAAGTTTACTTACTGATTAAGTATATCTTAGTACAACTTAGAGCTTTTACAGTAAGTAAGATTTCTTTTCAGAACAGGTACAATGTTTCAATCACTAGTCCAATTATTCTCAGGTGCACAAGTTTTAATAGTAAAGAATGTTTTAATATTTAAATCAACTTTTTAATCATTTGTATTAAACTATTTTCAAATGCATTTAATATTACTATGATAAATATTGAAGAGAAAATGTTTGCTTTACAAGTTATTTCTGATTGGATATTTGTTAAATTTCTTTTGAATAGATTTCTTTATTGAATATACAGTTGAAAAAGTTTTCTTTGTGTATCTGTCACTGATTAGATTCATTTTTTTAGTCAGTCTATTAAAAATGCAAATGTTATTTATGAAGTGGAAAAGCCAAGATAAAAAAATTAGTATATTGAAAGAAACTGAAATAATTTTTTACTTGTGCATAAAAGGTCAGCCTGGTATTCTAATTTCATTAAAACAAACATTTTATGATTTGTGTTAAATTCCTTTTTTTAAGTACTAGAGTTTCTTTTTATATACTTAAACACAGTGTTTACTGGTTGCATGGTGAGTTTATTAAATCTAAACAAAAAAAAAGTTGATTAACTTCATTGAATAAGGTGTTTAAACTCCTGTAATTTCTGTAATTGCTTGAGTTTACGAACTGCATGACTTCTTTCAGTTAGTTATAAGTTCCATTATACAATGCAAAGCCAAGCATCAGTAAAACAAAACCTGAAACAAATGCATAAATCTAAGAAGAAAATAGTAAGTTAGAAAATGCATGAACAAATATATCCATTTAGGTCTATCCATAATGTTAGGTTTAAGTAATCATAGTTATAGCTTGTACACCTACTGTGTTACTCAGTATTACCATACAAGATCATTGTATTTTATTTTATGTTAAAACACTGACAGTCATATTTCATGCAGTGTTTACAACATTGACCCGTACGTTATGCTTTGTGTCAAAGTAATATGATAGGGTGTTAGTATTTGCAATGCTGGAATTAAGTCTAAACTTGGTGATTCATATAGACAAGAAGAACAGCATCCTGGTTATCAGAGAAGCTTGCCACAGAAGGGCATGCTGTAGCTTTACTTTCTGGAGATTTGCAAGTTGACCAAAGAATAGCTGTCTTGAACAGATTTAGAGATGGCAAAGAAAAAGTCCTGATTACTACCAATGTTTGTGCCAGAGGTGAGGACACCATAGAATTTGCTGATAGGTTATCTATTTTTGATCACAATTTAAAGAAATGTTTGGCTGTTTATAAGTAACAATTATTTACATAATAATTTTATAACAACCATGAAATATTTAAATTTAGGATTATAAATAAAATGTTTTCTCTGTTCTATCCAAATTTTGTAGTTGTTATCATTGGTCCAGTTTCAGTAGATCACCTTTGGTTTCACACACAGTTTGTTTTGGAGTCTAAGAAACTATCTATCTTGAGTTGAAATTGTTCTTATCATAACACCTGCTGACAGTATCCATTATGTGGATATCTTTCTGCTTCATGATAACAAAAACATTATCAAGAATAGGGTCACAAAATGTAATAGTGTTTCTCTCTTTATAAAGAAATTGGTGGTTTTTTCTAAAGACCTTATAATTATTGCATCAATATGATTACATACTGTAGTAAATACAATAAAAATAGTAATATGGATTTTAATGAAGCTATCGCCTTCCCTGTTTACATCAGCTTCATGGTCTGCCTGTAATGATGACAACTATAATAACTTCAATATTACTCCTATTATCATCAGATCTAGCTCATTTGTTGTTATGTGATATGAATTTTATATTCAGGTATTTTCACACATACAACAAACACCATTGTTTAGAGGGTGATGCATTACAGTTAGTTTTTTCAGAGCTGAATTCTGCTTCAAAAAGATGCCCTACTTACTGAGTTGATATTCTAGTGTCACAGCATACATTGTTGAAAGTGAATCATATTATATACTGTAAATGAGTGCAGTAAATTATATATATATAATATATTAGGAGGATGCGTGTAAATAAGTTATAGAATAATATAAAGATGTACACATTTTTATATTTTTTAAACTAGCTAAAGTTTGGTCGTTGATTACTTCAGAGTTTTGTTTAAACAAAAATTTTATTAGACTAAAATTTGTAATTACTTTAATATGCATGAACAGAAATGATAGCTTGGAAGCTGCCAAACCAAAAAAAAAATATTAGGGGGAAGTATTGTTAGCAACTGTGGTATTAAAAGTATAACTTTTAAATTATGAGTCAACACCTCATTAACAACAAAATAGCTCTAAATGTCATTTGTCAATAGCCAAATAAAAGGGATTGACAGAAATTTTACAAATACATTTATAAGCTTTTATCTAATTGCCACAGCAAGTGGGATAACATTTCTTATAGTTGTTATTATAAAAAAATTGATATGTTATTTTGTAAAAGTTGAAAATACGCAGTATTAGTTTAGAGGCTAACTACAGCTTGCATATGTGTTTAGTGTGGTTTTATGTTGATGTTTAAGTTGAATATTTTTTTACATCTCAACTCTGTGTCTTCTGTCACCCAGGTATTGATGTAGAACAGGTGACTGTGGTGGTCAACTTTGACCTTCCTGTTGACCAGAAAGGAAGGGCTGACTGTGAGACGTATCTTCACAGAATTGGCAGAACGGGACGTTTTGGAAAAGTTGGTCTTGCGATCAACATGGTTGATGGCCCACGAACAATTGCCCTTTTGAAGCAGATAGAAGATCGCTTTGGTAAATTTGCACAATCTTAAAATATAACAAATTAATAAAATAAATGGGGGAAAATTAATTGGTATATTATTTTAATAAATATAATTTCAACCATGATTTAACAGGAGTTGATAAATTTTTATAATCACAAAAATGACCAATTTAATGTTAACCAAATCAGTGAATAAGTTTTTCTAGTTGCTATACAAGTACAGAATTTCCAGGAATCAAACATAACAGACAGTAATCACATTATCTGACAAGATAAATTTGTAGCTAGTAAAAAGTAGTCAGGGTTAAGCTATTCTCAGATGTTATACAAGCATGTAGAGTTCATAAAACCTTTAAAACTAATTTAGTTTCATATCATACAAGAAAAAAAATGCCAAAGTTAAGTTAACTCTTAATGTTAAACACAATAACTAAAGTCAGTAGAAACAATCAAAACTAAAACACTTGTATGTCACTCAAATAAAAGTATAAAGTTAGTGAAAACAGAAGAAGCTTAGGTAATTCAAGATCTCATTAATCTTAATAGTTTGATAATCTGTCATTCTTATCCTTTTCCCTTTTTTTTTCTAATGTGCTGCCATCTGTGTGAAAAATCTTATGACATCTCCTTCACATTATTTAATATTCTAATTGTTATGGAATTTCTTTGTTGCAGCCCATCGACATTGGTTTTCATATCCAGTTTTAGACTCATGCCACTCCTTTTCCATTTAGTCCATTTAATCTTTGTCTTCTTTTTCTTTCATTTTTTTTAATAATATAGGGTTAGACTTCTACAGACACCTGGATGTTTAGATATATTGTATGACCTACTGAGGTTGGTAAGCTTAAATTCTCTTTTGGAGTTCTGTAGGTTACAGTGCTACAAGTTTGTTTTCCACTATTTCCCAGTGATATATGTGGATGGCTGTAGCTTCCCTTGTTGATTTTTCTCATCTCATACGTTTGCTTTTTTGTGGAATTTAGATTCCTTAGTTCTTGATCTTTTGGCCAGTAATCTTCTCTTTCATAAAGCTGTTTTTACCCCTATCTTCCAAGCTTTAGATTCTTTAAGTGTTCACAATTTGTTTGTACTGACATGGCCATCCCAAATTTCTATTATACAAATCATTTTTTTTCTACCTTTGGCCTTTTTTTTCTTTAGATGGTTGCACCAGAAGATCTGTTCTTCTGAATACACTTAATTGGGTTCATTAAAACTGTTTGTCATTCTTTTACGAATTCTGAGCCTGATGATTTGTAATATGAAAAATTGAAGTTGACTTGGCTTATAGTTCTTATTTATTTTTTCATTAAGAGCTTAAATAATACTGAAAGAACTGCCTTAGCTGTTTGTTTAGGTTTTTTCATCACCTTATTCACATTTTTCTTTAGTTTAGTGTATTGTTTTCTTCCATCTATTCTTTCTGTAGATTCATGTGGTTTTACCCTAGCTGTATTTTTCCAACAAATACTCAGTAACGTACTTGTTCATGTCAACATTCTAATGTTCTATTACAATTCAAATTTATCAGTGACTTTGATAAAAATCTTGGATTAATCAACTTTTTGTTTGAGTTTTCTCTGTTCCATCTACATTTCATATCATTGATCTTGTTTCAGTGGTTCACCTTTTGTTTTCACCCACGGATCGTTTTGGGAGCTTTTGACTATGTTTAGTTCCTGAGGTTGCAAATGTTTCTTTTTTTGTAGTTTTAATTTTTTTCCTTGGAATGCTTACTCTTTCTTTACATTTTATGGTGTTTATGGTTACCCAGGGTATTTGATGATTATTGTTTCTGCACTTTTTTCATTCATGAGATTGTACTACTATTGTAAACTAGTTTGCTGGGCACTAAATGCTTTCAGTATGCATTAGTTTTTGTCTTCTTCCTTAGTCCTTTGTTTAATTTAGACCACTCCTTACCAAATGTTATTAACACTATGTAAATGGGTGGGTGTAAGACTATGCATGCCACAATATGTTTAGAGTTCCATTTGGTGTGGCATTATCTATTTGATGTCAGACTATGTCAACTATTCATTTTATCCTGCACTGCTGATTTAGTGGCAGTTCGTGGTAGAGAACAGTAAATACCTGATACAATGTACAGAAAAACTGTCGATGTGCATTTCAGAGGTTCTAGAGGTTATGAAAATGCAATATGCAAATTGACAGTGGAAAATGTATTTTTATTTTTCACATGAACATCATCTTGCACTCTGAATTGTCAGAGTTTTAGTCAGACTGATGTGGGCAATTCACGAATGAATGTTATGTACAATAGACTTGTGCATTTGACTAAAAGCTTGCCATGTTTCACGTAGATACACTTAATATATTCAGAATTATAGTCAACATTCCATCTCCAATATCAGCGTACCAACCCTTTGTACATTTACTTATTGTCGTCATTCTTTTTTTCAGGTAAATTAAACCTATAATAAAGAATTAAATAGTAATTTCTTTATCTGTGTGCATAATCTTGTAATGCACTTGATTCATGTATTATTAGTTACATCTGTGTTTCGTGCTTCTTTTATGTTAATTTTTGAACCTTTATTCTCTATAAACTGGAAATTATAGCCACTGAACATCCAGGGATACAGTAACATATTTGAAATTTTCATCCTTTAGGTGGACACGTTCCCTCTTATTTTCCATTTATCAAATTATCCACTTTAAGAATAACACACATTCTCTCTTTTTCTGCATTTATCCACTTACCTCCTGTAAAAATGACATTTCAAACAATACCAGTTCAGTAGATTCTAATGAAGTATGCGCATGTAGGTAGAACTTCATGCTAGAAAGAGAGGGATGTTATAATTCTGGAAAGAATAAGGATGACCATACACTGGACACATCATAAAAAGAGAATGTTGAAAGTGACAGTGGAAAAGCTTAGAACAACAGATTATTATATTAGCTGCATTGTATTCATGTGAAACTATATACTTTAATTTCATGTTGACAAATGTCCTGCTACAACATCACTCATCCTGCTCTTCTTGCAGATAATTTTGCTGGGGAGAGTTACTGACAAATACTTTTTAGATATGCTGTCTCAAAGCTAAGTCGAGGCTGTTGGAAATTCACCATATGGAATAAATTTTTGTCAGATACACCATTTAGAGAATCAGTTTATTAGAATACAGAATATACTATAGGTATAAAGATTTAAAGAACAAGTTAAGATTAATAACAGCTCCAGAAACACTTAAATTAAGACTTTTAAGGTGTTTTTCATTTTGCTAAAAGAAAAGATTAAAGTACCCACAAAGTTATTCTCGACTGTTGGAAAGTTACTGAAGACATGAGATTGTTGTAAGTTTTGTTTGTAATCTGCTTTTTTTTTTTTAGGGCGAAAAATAGTAAAGTTGGATGCCGAAGATGTTGATGAGATTGAGAGGTTGAACCATGATTAAATCTCTTTATAAAAGTATAACACAAAAGACAAGGGAATGAAAAGTGCTTTTAAAATCAATAGATGTATAACGATATTTGTTTTTTAAAAGGACGTGTTCATAAATACTTTTACAATAAACCTCATAGTGATGAGGTATTGACTTTTGTGTGTATTGTGATCTTATTTCAGTAAAAAGTATAGAAAAGTAATTCTTGTTTTTTTATTTAATTGTATATTTATTTTACTTTCTTTGTCAATATTTTGTAAATTTGTTCTAAAGTAATGATTAATGTATTTATTTTATTGTGTATGTAAATAAAATTGGCACTGGGAGTTATTTATCTACAAACATGCAGTGAAAGAGTAAGTTTGCATCTACTAATGTATTACATGTATGAATTTCTAATTTTTGGCATATTCATGAACAACAGCTTAATCTCTCATGTAATTGCTTTAATTTCTTATTCCATGAAATTTTAGCTTGTTTTTTAAGCATCTATGACAAAAAAAAATTGATCATTTTTATTTTAGGAAATGAGGCCTAACTTCTCAAACCTCCAGAAAAAAAGAGATGTTTTATTATTTAATTACTTATATGAAAGTTGGAAATGGTAAATTTGGGGAAGGTTGAAGAAGATATCCATTTTTTGTGACTGTACAAAATTCCAAACTGACATGGCATTGAAAGAGTTAAAGAACAGTTTCACACCTTACCATCACGAGACACGGAGTATATGTATGGCATCATATCCTTCTGTGCTGTTTTGAATTTACTTTGTTTTATTGTTAAGTTAAGCAGAGAGAGGTGGATGATACAATTAAATAGATGGCTTGTTGTTGTGAGTAAAAAAGAAAAAAATAGTTGTGACTCTGAATAAAATAAAAAAGAAATAGAAATCTATCAACAGGAAGTGAAGAAGAGATAACATGCTTCTTAAGAATTGGTGTAGGTCTATGTTGTCCTTTTATGACACCAAATGCTTAAATTAAGTCTCATTTACATAACACACATGTGCAGTACATTGGAAAGGGGTAAGATTTGGCAGTACACCGGTAAGTTAAACAAAATTATGCTCATTTCTAGTCTTTCTATGATGGAAAGAAAATATTATGTAACAACTTACTATACGAACACAGTTAATGTATAGGAATTAAGCATCTGCTGTAACTGACTTGGTTATTTGGAAAATGGACTGTAAGAGAACAACAATTGGGGGTAAGATGGCATATGTATTACTCAATCTAAATAAATTGTTTTGTTTGTTTTTGAATTTCGCACAAAGCTACACGACGGCTATCTGCACTAGCCAT
>NW_013667229.1:222576-227662 GCF_000517525.1 Limulus polyphemus | reverse complement strand
GTGCAGCTGTTGACCGGATGAACTGACCTCGCAGACCGTAGTTTGGTGACCCCTGCGTTAGAGTAAAACTAACAGTAGAAAAGGAGATAAGAAGGACAATTTATTCCGTCAAAGCGTGGTTCTAAAGTAATTGAATCAGCCTGAGTGCACTTTGACAAAAAGAACAGGGGATATTTTAAAAGAAAGAAGACCAAACGATTACGATAACTCGCGCCACAATTGTAAGTGAATCAGACAGAGAATATTAGTGCGATAGTAATAGAGAATATAGTTCGGCTTGTCATCTGAAATTCTGAAGTAATTGATAGACCTAAGTGGACTTTTGACAAGAAAGAAATATCTATACATACAGTAGTTATGATGTGCCTATAATCTCTATATTGTGAAGAATTTGTTTTACATACGTTTAACTTGGTCCGAATATATATATATATTATTTTGATAACAAGTGAAGTGTGTGCTGTTAATTTGTCGTTGAATTTATCACTAACAAGTCACAGACACCTACCATAGAAGAATCCTAAGCTCAACAACAACACAGTATATATTTATATTAGAAAGAAATACAAGTAAAAGCCTTTTATTTTAAATTCTGACAGAGATATTGTTTTTACTACGCACTGTTTTTCAATCACCATGCTGAAGTTATAGGTTGAGGGCCTCAGACTTTTTTATACACACCAAGGGAGTCTCATACTAAAAGAGTTTGTGAACCACTGTTCTAGGAAGTAAAGATCCCCATTTTGTTTTCGAACGATAAGTGAGTGCACTAGTTACTACATTATGATAATCGTGATGTCGAGGAACCCACTTTCAAAAAAAAGAAATGTGGAGACTGCTGATTTAGGTGGCATAAAACTTTTTTATTGTAGGACACAGTTCAAACCTAACGATACTTCGACCTGTGTATATCATGAATAGTGCTTACAAAGTATTATATATAGATAGTAAAAATATTTTCTGGACGTAGTAGCTTACTTGGCCGTTAATATCATTATCAGAATTAATATATAATTTCGTTGTAAGGAACTGTTCTTGGGAAATAGTCTTGGTCTTGGAAATATTCAATGTCTGCTCGCTGAGCCCTGTAGAAATCATTGGATTGCTGTCACTTTGGCAATAAGATATGCCATCAAGACAAGGGTTACTACAGTCTTGTATAGAAACTGCTCGTTAACATGTGCAGGCTAAATGGAAATGAAAATATCATTAATATTGGAATTAATCGCGTGTATTTTATATACATAATGAGTAATTATATCCAATTTGATTTGAACAACACATAATTACTAAATGTGATGTAAGACATGGACCTCACCTGTGGTGAATGATATATAGAAGTATCAGTAATTTGAGGGTTAACAATAACTTATTACTTTTAAAACGAGTTACAAAAAAGTTTATATTTCTTGTTTAACATATTTATTAAGGGAAATTTTTACAAAAAAGACTTTAATTTGCGCATGAATATTTTAAACTAATAATATTTTGTATTTTAGCTCAAAGCTACACTATGGGCTATATACAATCTGCCCACCGCGGGGAATCAAACATTGGATTTTAGAATTGGAACTCCGTAAAATTACCGTTGACCCACGGGAAGATTTGAACTGTAACGAAAAGAAAACATTATTATAAGCCTCTTTTGTAGTTTTTAAGTTTTAGGCTAAAGGAAAGAGAGCGAGAAATTATTGGAGATTTTAACAATGCTTTCATTAGTCGGTTTTCAATGTGAGTTAGAAGCCTGAAATGTCATCCTTAAACAGTTTATAACCTACAAAAGGGTACACCTTTACTGTTTCTGAAGAGATCCTCTTTTTTCAGATTAACTCACGTTCTGATAAAATACCTTATAAGAAATAACGCCCCTAAGGTACGTTATCATGGTTCTAATATTTATGATCACTAAAGTCTAATTATTGATCATCTACTAAGAAGTATCGTTTCTAGTAGAAGGGGCTGGGATTCGATTCTGTATTTTTTTTTTTTTTTCTTGAAACGCTAATACTCTCTCAACTCATTGGGGACTGTTGGAATTAACTATTTGAATGTTTACAGTATGGGATATCCAAGTTTTGCTTACTTTTACTCTAGGCTGACTGTGTTACATATAGGTGGCTTCTTTCATATTTTTCTCGTGGTTTGGTATTATTCCAATTTATTGTATAACCATCCTCTCTAACGCGATAAGCTGTTGCAGATGTATGTTTGTTGTGTTGCAGAATTTTAACTGGACATAAATGTTTTTATTCTTTTGTAGGTGTTTCGGTGGTTTTGTGTGTGAGCTGGTATTGTGTTGTGGCTTTTGTGCCATATTATTTCCGTGTCTTTTCGGAGAAACCTATGACATAGTGGAATATGGTTTTATGTCTAAAATTTTCTTCGTGCTATTTATACAGACATGCGATGGTTTTATTGTCTTGACATTTTTACACGTTCTACAGTAATTCCTGTACGCTGCATCCGAAAATGATATCCATTTTTCTCCATAACGTACACAATTTTCACAAAACGTCATAACGCAATACATAAGAGAAAGACCACAACACGTAGTTTTGAGACTAATAGACGTAGATTTCAATAAAATCTAGATGAATGAGGATGCATATTTGTTTGAAATCAATGTTCTTCCCTTTTCTTCTAGTTTTTTTTTTTTTTTTTTGTTAATAAACATAATAATAATAATGAAATTCACTGTGGTAAACGAAATAATAATTAGATCTAAGTAAGAGTTTTTCTTCCCGATTAGTAAAAAATCGTTACGTGATAGAAAAAAAAATTATATTATTTTCGAAATCTGCGTAGCTGAATTACGGAAAATCCGTTATTAAAACCAAAACAACTTTTATGAAGCTTAAATTCGCAGGCCTGTGTTATTGGAGTTTATCTTGTGTTATTTTCTTTTTTATCAAGGAACGTTTTAGTGATATGTATTTTCTTTACAATATCTTCTGTTTTACAAATTTCGTTCATTCTGGAAACTAGGCGCCTGCCTTTATACTGCTGGGGTGGTTTGATTTATAATTGATATATTTACCAGTATGTATGGGTTCTTTATAAACTCCTGTGGTATGCGAGTTAAGTATATTTGTAACCATCACGTCACAGAATGGGAATTTGTTATGTGAACTGTATCGCTGGATGTTATTTGATCAGGTGATTTGTGAAATCTGGAATGTTATTTATAGTGTGTGTCTATGTTATGAATGCATCTTCAAGTTCTTAGGGCGTTATTTCCCAAATGTTCCATGTAGAGGTTGCTAAGTGCTGTTGATAGGGGTGAATTCATGACTAGGCTTTATTGTTGTTCTCAGTTAAAAGATTGTCAGTGAAGTTTTGAACGGGAAGTAAACTTGTTTTATGTGTGTTGTTTGTGACAGAGTACTTTGTTCAGTTTAAGTCAAACACCCAACATGAGGTAATGCAGAAAAGCGTTATAACATTACTACAATATAAAAAAGAATTAAGTCCTATAGGTGGGATTGTACACTACCATGGCCTAGACGCATTTACTCGTGACGTAAATAACCCATGATCGATTGTGTTACTGCACTAGCTTGCACTTCCTTTATATGGGTGAGCACTGACATTATTGAAACTTACATAAACATAACAAGCTAAATATCTAGGATTTGTTGCAAGTATTTGTTACGAAACGTGTTTACTAAAATGTACTTGAGTAGCTGAAAATAAGTTACGTGCAGCACACTCTCAAACGACGTGTTTCCATTTTAAAAACATTTTTTAATATAAGCACTACACTTTTCTACCTCATCATGCATGCATATATATTTTTAAAATGTGGTATTTGCATAGTTCAATAATCTTATCAACTTGTGTCTTCTATGACCAACAAAATGAAACTTCATATGAGCGATATTCGAGACACGGTAACTTGATGGTCAAAACGTCTCTGATCAGTCGAGTCATGGGTTTGAATCCTTCTCTATGTATACGTTCTACTTTAAAAAATACACGAATCATAATAGGTTATATGGAAAACTTTTATTTATTTACTTTCGTAAGATATCTTCCAATGGCTCACAGGTAAGCTTGAGGGCTTATAACCTTTAAATTTGGGATTCGATCCCTGTGGTGGGCACAACAAACAGACATACCATTGGTAATGACTTCTTGTGACTCTTAAATATTTTAAGTTAACATTAAACATAAGGCACTAAACAATGGGCTATTTGGAACTTTACATGAATTCTGGTCCTGAGATTCTATGATGCGATTTTATTTCGCTACTATCTACATGCACAATGTCTTCCTCAGTATCATGATAACAGATATATATAGTCTATGTAACACTACCTACTCTGAGTGATTTTTGCACATCGAACTTTTTAATAGGTTACGCTACGTCCGTAAGCAAATATAGGCAACTTCTATTCTCTTCCGGTGGGTTTTGGATGAAAATGGTGTGTAAAGATTAAAACGTCGAACAGGGTGTGATTTCAAAATATGTCCTTCTTGAGTTTTTATATTTATCTGCAGTTGCCAAATCGTAGTTAAGATACTTTGATCAAATCGTTTATTGTTCATGAAAACGTGACTTTATATGTATGTGTAGTTGAATTTTATAAGTTTGACATAGACTTTACACGTAAACTGCTCCCCCTTTATTGGAAAATCAAAAACTTAAAGGGATCCCTAATCTTCGAATGAATAGGGTGGAAACAAAGCCAGTAGGGATATTGGGAACAGTTGAAGGGTGAGTATGTAACACAACTTAAGATGGTATACGAGTACAGGATGGAGGAGACAACAAACTTGTTTTTTTGTTTTGTTTTTGTTGTTGTTGTTTGTTTTTGTACAATAACAGTGAAAGAGACAATAGGAATAGAACATTGAGTTTAAAACAACGATGTTGATGGAGCTGTATCATCAGAATGGCTATAATCTTGAAGCAGCACTCTGCTACAGGATGAATACAAAATGTAGACCATGGACAGCTGTTGCTGTAACCAAATTGGTAAGAAAGTTCCTGGCATCACTCCATCACGTAATCCCCTGATCTCATTCCTGCCGACTATTTTTGTCAATGAGATTTCTAAAGATGCGGAACTGTAGCCATCATTCC
>NW_013667229.1:220581-221869 GCF_000517525.1 Limulus polyphemus | reverse complement strand
ACCGTATATTCTTTCCTTTTAATTTTTATTATATAGAATCTGTTATACTTTTTAGTGTACATTTTTATAGCTTCTTGTTCAAGGACATGCAGTTCTTCCGACATAATCTTATCATTTTTTGACTACTTAAGACGTGTTAGGGTGAATTCACTAGTGGTTATTTGATAACTTAAAGCACAGCACCATGATGTCTGTCCTTTAGAAAATTCGGAATATATCAAGAAATGAGAAAGATTAATCTTAGATCGTGCGTTTAAACTGCAACTGTCACAAATTAGTGAGTAATGACACCATTATTTTTAAAACATATGGGAGTGTAAGCTTAAAAACTTTTAATGTGTGAGTATACCTTTACACCACTTTACACCATTTTGTAAATGTGGTATTTGCATAGCTCAGGAATCATACCAACTTCTGTCCTCTGTGACCAACTTCAGATGAGCATTATTTGAGAAACAGTAACTTGAGTGGATAAAACGTCTCTGATCACTTGAATCGAATCGTTCCCTATGTAACTGTTCTGCTTCATACATACATATATATATACATATTTCATTATGTATGAATCATAACAGGTTATGTGGTATAATCATATTTTTAAACCGCCTTTTGTGCTAAAGGTTTTTTGTCGCTTCTTACGTCTACATAATGAACCGATTTTTTCAATGACTTGCACATCGACACAAGATCAGTAACAACAACAACAGAAATATAATAAGTAGTATAATGTAGTCTTTAGCAATCATGTTAACTTGATGGTTAGGGCACTCGTTTTGCAAGCTGCAAGTCGCGAGATCGAACCTCGCCACCCAACATGCTCACCCTTTTGGCCGTGGGCGCGTTATAATGTGACGGTCATTCCCATAATTCGTTGGTACAGTGTATTCCAAAAGTTAGCAGTGGGTGGTATTAACCAGCTGCCTTCCCTCTAATATATCACTTCAAAATTGTTTGTTTTGAATTTCGCGCAAAGCTACACGAGGGCTATCTGCGCTAGCCGTCCCTAATTTAGCAGTGTAACACAATTGTGCGTGGGATGATCTTTACCACTAAAATACAGCCCAAACTTGCCACTAACTTATGATATTCATAGTTTGCTGCTCCTTTTGCAAAACAGTTCTAGGTGTTGTGGTCCCCCGGCGGAACAGTGGTAAGCTTACAAACTTACAGCGCTAAAATTCGGGGTTTGATTCCCCATGGTGGATACAGCAGATGCCCAATGTGGATTTCTATAAAACAAACAAACAAACAAAACCTACGTGTGGTGAGATATCCGTGTCTGTCTTTT
>NW_013667229.1:215487-220560 GCF_000517525.1 Limulus polyphemus | reverse complement strand
CTGTTCTTTAGTATATTCCAAAATGTTTCCAGTAGTTTAATTAGATTTAGGTCGTGACTAGTGCTTGAAATGGCAAAAAGAAACTAGTGCAGCACAATAGTAGTTGCCTGTTTTTCTGAGAATGGGTGGGTAAAGACAATTTTTAAAGCTGACTAATAACATTTTTTAAGCTATGTTACATAGCGTATAATAAGGAGTGTTAAACTTTCTTAAACTTGGGTGTGTGTGTGTTCAATTCTCAACAATAGAACGTAACTTTGATAAAAAGAAATGGCATTTTCTAGTGACAAACATATATCCAAAGCGTAAACTTGTTTGTTTTGTTTTTTGTTTTGGGGGGAGGGGGTACAGTCAGAAAACAAAGTACTTTTATTATTTGTGGTGGGTTGATAACAATAATTATACAGTTATTTATGAATTCGGTCACTTATACTTTTGATTGTTAAATTCAGGTGTTACTTTGAGCAACTTACACTGGGTAACAATGGACGCTGGGAACTGTTATTTTTCTATATTAGATGGATTACGCTGGGCAACAAAAGAACTTTTGCTGCTACTAGAAAAAATGCAACAGTTTCTGAGTAATCTGACGATGCTGATTCTAAAAATCATGTTGAAAATTACTGATTACCTCTAGTTTCAAAATAGTCTTATATATCGTGAAAATAACAACTTGTTTCTTTAATAACTGTATTTATTCATTGAAAATTGCATTTAATAATGTTCCAAAATAATACATAATATCAATACCAGTTAAAAAATGCAATTCGTATGATAAGATTATATACTGAAAATACATTCAGGTTATGTTCAAAACTTTCTTTATGGTATAATTTTTATATTTTTTGTTACACAATATATGCTTGACGTGTTGTGTCTTTTGTGTATGTTCTCAGTTTCACGCTGTAAGAACCAACAATAATCTCCCATCATCGCAGGATTCCAATGTCTTTGATATTGCTGTTCCATTGCAGAAATATCTTGGTGGAAGCGCTCACCATGCTCATGATCATTTGGAAAGAAATCTAAATGGGAGAGTAAGAAGTACATCTTTAGTGACATCCTAGACCCATTTTCCTGTAGTTTTTGAGCATATCATCAATCATCACAGCATATTTTTTATCTTCGTGATTTTCTAAGAAATTGTTAACAACTTGTTTGAGTGATTTCCAGGCAGCAAGTTCTTTTTGATAGAGTACTGTTTCAAAATCATTATCCATCAGCACTTCCTGAATGTGTGGCCCAACAAAAATACCTCCTTTCACTTTTGCTTTACTGATTTTTGGAAACCATTTTCATCTTTGTTTATTCCTTTTACAAAATTCTTCGTGAATCCCAGTTTAATATGAAGTTGGGGCAAAAACACGTTTTGAGGATTCACTAAAGGTTGATACTCGACATTCTGTTTCTCTAGTATGTAATTCTCTTTCACTGGCCATTCCTTCTTCTTGAAATTATTTTGATCACCTCAGCTGTCCCAGAAACACAAAAAAACAACAATGTTTGGTATACCCATTCTGTAGGCCTAGCAGGAGTGCAATAACTTTTATATTACCACGTATGTGATCATATCTGATGGCCTCAAGTATAATTTGCATGCTTTGATAAGTTTTTTTCATGTTCACAGCATGAGCAACAGGAATCGATGACTCAGTGTTCCCATTGTGCAAAAGTACAGTTTTCAGATTAAATTAAGATGAGTTGATTAAGAGTCTCCATTCTTGAGGATGATGGTCAGGACCTAATTCTTTCGTTAATCATTAGTGCATCAACATTTGTGCGAAAACACAAAGTATTTTGCATGCTGTAGTGAGAAGCAAGACTTTAATGATGACTCTGGTAAACTGAAACTCTTGTTCCTGGTGCTAATAAATTCCACTGCTGTAAATGAGAGCCAAGAAGTTCCCCATGCTGCTTTGATAGAGACAAGTCACGAATCATATCATTTAGTTCTTCTTGAAGCAGTTTATGTTGAGGTGCCACACGAATAGAATTACTAGATAAAGTGGATGAAGATGATTCATTTCAAAGTGTAAATCTTCCTAGGTCCTTTCATCTGGAGGATCTTTTCAATGAGATGTATCTGCCATTTTGATCGTAAATATTATCCCCCTGTTGGTTTGTCAGTTTACGGGCTTAAAATGCTAAAATCCATGGTTCTATTCCCCGCCTAGCCATGGTGCAAAAAGCCCATTGTATATTGCACTAAAAGAAACATACAACGACAACTTCCTAAATGTTTTTCAAAGATCACATATAATTGTAAAGCGATTTCATTATTTTGTTTTCCATTATACCGCTGTCTTAATGTAATGTAACATGACAATTAAAATCATGACAGCGAATCAGGAAAACTGGCAGAACCATCATCAAGTGTGTTTTATCGTAATATATATACTACGGGGAAACTCGTGCTTCATGCACAAAATATGTTTTTTGGGTTGTGGTATTTTTGTCTAGACTACTCACTGTGAGGTAAGGTACGTATAATTCTAAAGAATCTAATAGCCGTGCGGGGCGTCTCAATGACTGCGAGGTCAAACCTAAGTGGGTTAAACCTTTTCCACAACACATGATTCCCACCAAACACCTCTGGTACAAAAGATACTTTAAGTTGAATAGTCTAATCAAAAATGACAAGCCGATCGACTTATCTAGTAAGAGACACCAGATCTAGTGACGCTTTTAAAACCTGGGTATAGTGGTCAAATATTAAAACTCAACAGGGGGATGGTAACGGTTTTCTAAGTGTCTATAAACAAATGAAGAAATTCACACGCAAAACCTTAACACACAAATTTATAAACACTACTGTCTGAGATGGGGATTTGAGGAAAGACAGACCATTCCCCAAATACCCTTCCCTTTGTAATACATAGTACTATCTATACCTACCCCTCCCTTACGCATATGGTGACGTCATCCATATTTCCCTACTCCTAGTTTTATTGTTTCATAGATTGATGAAGTTTGAGGAGCTTCCCGACGCATACGTTACTTTTTTAATAATACAGATGCAATTGAATCCGAAATTGGATCATTTGCAATTTTAATTTAATATAATGATTGTTATAACCAACCAGATTTGTCTATAAATACAAAGCTTTACAAGTCTAGTCCCTACAACTTATTTTTAGAGATAGATGAGCACGTGTGATCTGAAATAGACTCGATACCAAAATGCAAGTTAGCAAATTCTTATATTGAAACATGTCTTAAGTTGTCACTAGTTATTCTGTAATCCACAATCGTTTACCAAAAGTCACGGAACAAACGTGTTGATGTCACGTAGTCTCGTGTGCGTGATTTCCGGAATGAAAGCACGAAGAGTTGTTCTATTTAAGAAGTAAATATTTACCCTAGATACGAGCTGATATAGTATATATTTTATTAATATTTTTCTTGTAAACACAATTTGTGCAATATATAACCTTAAAATGTAATATATATTAAGTTGTTTATGTATTCAACTTGATGTATGATTTTCTTAAAATCGATAAATAAACACTAAAACAGGTTGTTAATTTGAATAATCCGCGAACTATAAAGCGTTTATTGATGTTAATCTAAAATTATTTTCTTTAGGTATAAATGTGCGATTCCATTCGGAAACTAGTCTCTTGAGTACAAAAGAATAATCTTAATATCACTAACAGACTACAGGAACACTAAATATACTTTTATCCTATTAGAAATTCATACAAAGAAACGGTGTATGTTTAATATATTAATTCAAGATTATATGGCAGTACAGGCCCGGCATGGCCAGGTGGTTAGGGCGCTCGACTAACAACTATTTGTTAGTGGGTATAACTAGACACAAAGACAAAAATATTGATAAGTTTATAGTTGCGTTACAGACAGATCTAAGATGGGTGTAATGGTACTTCCCCTCCGACCATAAAGCCTATCTCTCATTTTACTAATTCATATGTAAACAGGTGGCGTGATACTAGTCACGTGACCTCGCTGACGCAACAATATGTAATCCTCTCGATTTCCGTGTCATATTCTTATTGTTACCTTTCTTTCGATTTTTTCCGCATGTCTTAATCTTTAATTTTCATGTTAGCGCCTTGATTTGCTGGTAGACGACTCTGGAGCGTGAGTGTTAAAAGGTATAAAATTGGATAAATATTTGATAAGTCGATTGTTGAGTAAAGTGATTAAACCGTAAATGTTAGTTTACATATCACTGATGACGAGGAAGATTGCAAATCACTAAAGTAAAAGAAGTGGAAGAGCGGTCTGAATACACAGGGAAGTATTCCTTCGAACATCGCTACTGATTTTCTAGTGTTACGTCTCCGTTCGTTAATTAATTTTCTGTAAATTCGTTCCGACGAAACTTTAGCGACACAAGTCCTTTCTTAAATAAAACTGGTTTATTCTTTCCAAATACAACTTTACGATACACTTAATTTCAACAGTCGCTCTATAACAAACGCTCACGTCTCACGTGGCCAACAATATTTTATCCGCATACATTCAATTACTCATTGCACTGTTGTCCCGTCACGTTGTGGCCGTCTTATATTTATACAAGACTAACACATATCTAGTAAATGCTAGGGCATTCTTGAATTAACAGGATATCTCTAGAAAGAGGTGGCGTGATACTAGTCACTTGACCTCGCTGACGCAACACTAGTATTGTTACTGTGCTGACTACAGCCGTAGTGAAGTATTCCTTCAAACGTCTCTAATGATTTTCTAGTATTGTTACTGTGCTGACTACAGCCGTAGTGAAGTATTCCTTCAAACGTCTCTAATGATTTTCTAGTATTGTTACTGTGGTGACTACAGGCTTTGGCATTATCACGGTCCAGGACATTTCAGTTGGGACGAAGTGAACAAGGGAACAAATGGCGCTGCTGAAGACGTGTCACCTGAAAAAGCCACTGTCAAAGAAGAAACTCTACCCGGTTTTGAGAAGGGAAACAATGAAGCTATTACCACTGATGTGACTGTTACCGATAATAGGACATTTCCTGATGGAGCAGATGAACCCCACGTGAAGCAGAAACCAACGAGACGGAGACCAGTACTGAAGAAGATACGTCCCGTAAAATT